>NT_176470.1:868079-899437 GCF_000188095.3 Bombus impatiens
TTTGTTCGTCGTTTGCTCGTCGCGAGTGTTATCGAAGGATTTATGATTCTTCCGTATAATGGAGAATTCGTGGAAAATGCGTGAGCTTCCATTCTTTTTTTCCCTACATTCTTTACCTTTAATACGATCTCGTATTGTGTTGCCGGAGAATCCGTGCTTGTGAATGGAATTGTATGGAACTTAAGGGTAGGCGAAAGGGTCGTTTGCAGGGTTCTGTTCGGTCGATAAAATCGTAGATTAGTGCTAGGTAAATGTATTATCGTAATGGGTTCTTGTTAAAGAAATGTAAAAAATGTTAAAAAAAGCGAGATGAAAAATGTTTAAAAAAAACAGATCGAAGGAAGTTTTAATATGGGATTGACGATATAAAGGATTAAAGGTAATTGTTAATGTCGAAGTAATTAGTTCAAGAAAAACTCTACACATTTTCTTTTGTATACCCATGACCTGGAAACCACTGTTACGGAGAGAATAGAATTTAGTGAAACAAAAAAATCCAAAACAAGGATAGGTGCATATTATCGTGCCCTTGACGTTACAAGATCTAGAAACAAAAGAGTTATAAGTAGATTTCTATTGCTGTTTCTTGTAGCCTTCAGCTAGAGCTACACACCAAGGTTAACTTTTTGGTAAGGTCCTTTGTTATAAATATATGAACGTGCACCCTATCATACTTCTATTATATTGTAACACTGAAAGAGTGAGGGTCTGGATCAACATACGCTATACCTGTACTTATTTCAATATATTTTTCTATTACAAATTTATCCACTCGTTCCTCGATCAATCAACCTCGACAGTTAATTTAAAAAATTATTAATCGACAGGCTGGAGGATTGAAAAAATGTCGGAGTTGAAAGCGAGTTAAATCTTTGTTTAAATCCTTTCGAAGTCTTAGATATACGGAAACTTGTTCCCGTAGTATTAGTAAGATGTGAAAGTTTATTAAGAACTTTGTTATAAGTATCTAAGTGTCTGATATATCGTAACATATTATACATAAATTATACGTATACAGTATTATAATTATTATAGCTACAAATATTTTAATTATAATATATTTGAATGTATTAAATTGAAATATATGTATTTTAAAATTACGAAACTGTCCTTTCGTTATGACTTTATTCGCAATCGAACTGACATGTTATTAAATTCTTATCGTTGAAATTCCAATTATCCTTCCGAATGGAATTCAATATATCGATCATTGTCATTTTTCTCTTTCTCCGTCCGAGTAAATTATAATGTTCGTTATTTCTGTTTATTCACAACGTTCCCCCCTCCTTGGAAGCTTTATTATCTGCCCACTGAAAGATGCGGTCCTTCATTTTGACTGATATTTACGAACACCGGCTTATCATCGGCTCAGTCTGTGAAATTCTATCGTGCTAGTAGAATCGGACGTTAAAAGTTAGACGGGTTGAGTTACGGAATTTAATAAGCATTCGGGCACGTAATACGCGTTTATTTGACTGAACGACGATCGTCGTAAATAAGAAAAAAGGAAACTGTAACTTTAGTGCATGGTATGCATTTAAGAACAAGAATTTATGGTCTTGAACGGAGAAATTTTATTTCCATTGGAAATTCTTATGCCAGAATTGTATCGTAACCGGTATATCTTACGAATTCTTCTGAGATTCTTATGGCAACAAATTGTTTAAAATAATAATATCCTCTAGTCATATTCGTTATCCAAAAATACAGAACTTCTCCGTTCATATTCTCGCTTAAATTGTACTCACCAAATTGTATACTATTACCATTACTTTTATAGTTGAAATAATTTTTCAGATATTGGATATTACTAAAATATATTTTAATATTCTTAAGTTATTATAAATCTAGGAGAGTATTTGTCTCTCCATTTTGCCACTCTCCCCAAACAGCGTAGTAAACATCCCTACAATTCACTTTCAGTTCTTACTTTTTTCTTTTTTTACCAAATTAAATATCTATGAAACAATTATAACGTCTTATCATAAAGTAGAATATGTCAAATTTGTCAATCTTCAATGTGAATGTAACCTTCGTCATCGCTGCAATATTTCTTCCCATATTCTTTAGGATTTCCTTCAAGGAATATGCCAGTAAATATAATAATTTCTCGATATTAATTTCGAACAAACAACTTGATCGATGACGTTTTCCGTATTCCAGCAACCGTAAATATGCAAACAGATCCGCGCTCAGATTATGCAAATCGTTTAGCCGACCGGGTTACACTCGTAAAGCCCATTATAAGAAAAATCAAATTGCTCTCGCGTACTCTCCGGCGGTTTCCTCTCCTCCACTCGTCTCTTTCACGCCATGCATCGTGGATATTAAACATTCATATTCTCCCGGGCGTGAACTTTAAAAATTCTCTCATGAATGTCAAACTTTCTACTAACGCCACGCGAGAGAAACTCCTTTTTTCGTTTTCTTTTTCTCTCTCTCTCTCTCTTTCCACCTATTTGATTTAAGTATCATAAAACCCGGTCCAGATACGTTCGAATCGAGAAACGTCGTTCTTTTTCCAGCGCGAAATAACGCTATTTATACGAGATGTCGATAATTTATGGAGCATTAAAATCTTCTAATTAGTTGCAATCACCTCTAAATGCAAATTTGCTGTTGTACGATTTTTCATTCGGAGATTTGCAAAGAAGCGTCGTAAATTGATAATCACCAACCATGGCGAAGCTTTGGTGTTTGGTAGTTTTTGAAAAAAAAAAGTTCAGCATGTATTTCCTATTAACAAATTGCTGGCAATTTTTTCCGTATAAAATTGTTATTTTCCATGTTGCTTTAGACAATATTGATTTTAGGATACAAAATATTTACACATTTATTTACCGCTGAAACACTGTTCTTTTACTACTGAAATGTAGCACAGGAAAACTACGAACACGGTTCCATAAAAAGAAGTATTTTTAAAAACATGTATTAAAAGTGCAACGAACGAAAAAGAAAAATAAAGAGATATACATGTAAAGAAATCCATTTTATTAACACACAAAAAAAGAGAAGATAAAGCGATACGAATTTTTCACAAACGCTTGTACAAAGAAATACATATGAAACATAAAACACATTTTTCTTAATACTAAAACTGTCTAAAGATGCATTAATTTTGCCCTGCCACCTATGTGTTTCTATCACTTGGAAATTCCCTCGTTTCCCAAATTTAATCGTCAGATTTTTCACTGAAAAAAATTCGAGATTTGTAACGCTAACAAACTAAATATAATCCTAACGTTCGATCGTTCATTGCTTAAGAAATATATGAAACTTGCAATCAAAAGATTCATCTGCATCATCTCGTGCAATAGAAATAGAACTTTTCATTCAAGTTTCCCAAACAATTTGTAAAAAATAGATGGAAAGTACGGTTCCTGAAGCTTCTCGTACCGAGCTCTCGCATTAAAGTTAAAATTGCCTCGGTCCCTTTCCTCTTGCAAAGTGAACAATTCCACGACAAGGAATATAATGGAAGAATCGTTAATTTACAATTAAACGAGGATATCGATCGTTTCGTGATCGAAAGAATGACGGGTCAAGAGGATATGCCGCGACGAACATGACGCTTGCATCTCACACAGCTATTAAATTGTTGGAATTTGAGGCCCGATCATGTTTGCGAGCATCGTTGAAAATAATTAATCGGTTACGTCTGGCTGCGAAGAAGGTTCGATCGAATCGACGAATCCGCGGAAGGCGATCCAAACCAGAGAATAGATTTATTCGGCGTGAAATTAATCGACGGAACAGCTGGGGAAAAACTGGGATTTATTTAGCGTTCGCTTGATCCGTTCTAAGGCTCTTACGTGCCTGCGAATCGAGTAACGACGAGAAAAGGGACGGAGGAAACAAGAAGATTGTTTTAGGTATTGAATTATTATTGCTCCTGAGAAATGTAGTTACACAATCTATGTACGTGTAATAAATTGGCTCTTCCTTATTTCTTGTTTTTACTGAGATTATTTGAAATAACGAACGGTTATGTATATGAAGAATGAATTAAAAGTCAAATAAAAATGTAGCGAGAACGACAACGGTAATTAGAACTCGAGGAAATAAGACAGCAGAGACTTAGAAACTAGGAGAAACAGAAACTTTATGGATCGTATTGTTCGTAATATTGTTAGTCACCGTGATATAATAATTGTCACGGTATTGTGGTTTCTTTTGTTTTAAAAATATTTTTGTTTCGGTATAATTCAGATTTTGCTAAAAAGCTACGTGTAAGTGTTTCACAGGTAACAGGTGTAGAATACTAGCTTTTTTAATAAAAAGAATTATTGTTTCTTTGAGTAAAATTATTGGTTCGTGCTAGGAACAGGAATAAAGACGGTGACGGTGACAGACATAAAGTGACAACGTAAATATTAAGGTGGCAATTAGTTTCTTGTTTTCGAAGGGCTAGCGTAGAAATTCGTTAATTTTCTATCCTTGGTCGGTCTAGCGAAAAGAGCAACCGTGTTCAATCGGACTGCTACTAACTGCTACTTAATTACTGGCAACGGTAATTTGCGAGGCAACTTAATTAGATCCATCCACCGCTTCGAGTTTCATCAGATCTGTCCTCCTATATAAGGTTAATTTCCACAAATTAATCAGTCTCGAAATCCTTATCTTATTTCATAAAACTAACTTCACCATTACGGATCGAATTTTCAACGTTTTACATAAAATTAATAACATTCTATAAAATTATCCCATAGTAATATTGTCTGATAAATATTTTAAACAAGAAGAATAGGTCTTTCTAATACCTAAAAGAAAAAAGAAAAAAAAAAAAGAAAAAGAGGAAAATCAAATTAAGATTCGCCTGAAGCCACGATTATTGTTTCAAAAATTACACAACACTGCGATTCAAACGGAAGATTTAAAATTATTCTTTCAAAAATCGGATCTTCGAAGATTAATACAAAGGGAAGACAAAACTGAAGAAATGTAAGCAAAACTCTGATTTGTACTTTGTGTAGATACAATTTTCGTATTAACGATAAACATAGATACGTAAAAATAATAAAATTATATTCAAGATTAGAAAATAAGATTCAACTTTATTCAAAATTTTACAAAGTTTCTGCTACTCGGTTTAACGATAGAGGAAGAATTTTTATCTGAAGCGCAAAGACGATAAAGTAACGTGAAATAGTTCAATCCTCGAAGCAGTTGAAGCTGGAAAAATTTTTTTAGTACGCACGATTCCACGTGTTCGTTCAACAAGCAATGATGAGATTTAACTTCACTTTTGAAGGGGAATGGAAAAAGAACTCCTACGGACAGGAACATAATTTCCTACGTGTTATCACGATAACGAGAACCCAGAAGAAAAGTAACGAGGACAGAATTGAGAATCAGTCAATGTTGAACCCGTTCGACTTAAAATAAGATTAAGTTCTTTAAGAGGACTTATCTTAATGCGTTCCATTGCTGTTCGAACCGGTTGCAAATGATTAAGAAAATCCTATTAGAAGAATGGGAAAACTTGTCGAAGCTAATTCACGTAATTATAAAACGAACTTTTTCAAAGGAAAAATTTTAATTTCCTATTAGTTACGTGACTTGGGAACATCTCTTAAATATATGTTGAAATCTACGTAGTATTATTATACTAAGAAAGAATTTATTAACTTATTATTACATTATGATATTTCTCGCCCGTGAAAAATTCAAAATTGGTCGAAAATGCAAGAAATCCTGACAAAATATTAATAATTTTTTTTATATATCTTTTTTCATATTCCTTCAGAGAAATTGTATTACATTGTAAAAGCATTCGACAATACAAAGAACACTTTTGCCAGAACAAAGAAGATAACACGTTATTCCGGCGATTGCTGTGCAATAAATGCACGGATAAACGATACAACTAGAGTTAAGCCGCTCAGGGAATTTCGCGGATTACTTTTCATTCAAGTTAATGGCCGAAGGATCTAGCAGAAAACGAGAACTATGTAACATCGTTCATAAAATTAATCAGATTCGCGTATCGACCAATAGTTAACGAGCCACGGAGTAAGTAATATCCTAAACGCTAAACAAGTGAAACCTAATTTCGCGTTCTTCATTCGCTGTCTTTCTTTGCGAATGGATCGGATAGGATAACGTTTATATTGTGCTGGTGTATCGAAACATTCGTACAAAAGGAAGCACAGAGAAAAGATATTAAGCGACAATGATTCGTCGATTACATTTTTTAAACTTTCGATCGAATTATTATTAAAAATATCGAATTCGTCCAATTGTGGAATCCAAAATGAATTATCAGAAATTAGTTTTGTTCAGATCTTGTTAACTTCGGGTTAATCAGAACGGATTAATTTTGAGTAAAATTTTGATCAATTCGAACGAAAAATTAATTATCACGAATTAATTTTAATTAAGTGATTTCAATTCTAATGAATATAAATTTAATATTAAACATTTCGAATGTACAAATATAACGATGAAATTAAAATCAGGAATCGATGTTTCAACGAATTCATATGTTTAAGCTATTGATTATATTAATGACGCAGTTAATTCGCATTTCTCAGTGAACTGATTGTAGAAATTTCAAAGAGATTAGTATCGCGAACGAGTGGAAGATTTTGTGAGAATGGAATTTTAGGCAAACTAGGTACCCAAACACGAAGGAAATTTTCTAATTGTAAGAGGAAACATTTTACGTAAGAGAAAAATTTTATCTAGAGAGAAATTTCAAGTGTTCCATCGTATTTTGACGAGGGTTCCCGTTGCCTTTTTTATCTGTTCCCCTTATGTTTAAGTAAAGCACTAAGCCTTATCGTATTACTATGTTATAATATATTATAACATATTTGAGTTTTGATTTGTCACGATTTATTATCCATCTTATTATACTACGTTATGACATATTTCTTTATCACAGCCTACTTTATGCTCCCTTACATCTATTGTTATACACTGTCCCTGTATCACCATATTCCAACGTAATTCTATTGGTTAGCGGTTACTTTGGTATTTGGTTTCTTCGGGGATCTTGTTATTGCTCGTGGGTCTACTCTCCTAGGTATAGCGACCTTATTTTCATGCTTCCCTTTTACGAAATTTTTTAGTTCCCATACTTGCTCCTCCGTGTTTGTTCTTTGTGTTTCTGTCCATTTTCTGTTTTTCCAGCATCTTTGGCTCGACTTTTTTGTACACGAGACATTTGATTAATATATGGGTCGTATTTTCCAGTTCTCCTGTGTTACACATCCGGCATGGCAAGTTTTCTTCCATTCTGTGCCTTAACCCGGTTTCTGGCGTTGTCGTCCACCTTAATTTTCCTAACACTCTTAGTTGCGTCGTTCTATGCTTAGCCAATAGAGAAGCGTTCGTCGTTACGTACTCGTTCCTTTCGAATATTTCCATATCTTCGATACTTTTGTATGTTTCGATATACGTGGATCCTAGTATTCTATTCTTATCCTTCTCGATTAGTTTTTCTACGCTTTCTTCCAGTATTTCCTGTTGAATTTCTTCTTGCACCATTGTTTCTGGAGTGTTATTGAGTTCGCAGCCGTAGCGTTGTAGTTTGTTTCTTACTTGTGTGACCTAGTTTCCGTTTTTTGTCCGCTGATTTTCTGTCCAGTTCTTTTAGTATTTCCCCACATCTTTTGGGGAATATTTTCCCCGAGGAATTTTTGAAACTTACATTTTAAAGGAAAAGATTTATGTAAATGAAAATTTTACGAGGAACAAATCCTACACGAATAGAAAATTCAGGAAAGGAAAAAGGATTTCTATGTGTCGACTGACGGTAGATCTTACGGTAAAGTTAAGGATCTTTTAAAGGAGTAAACAATCGGGAAATGTTTCGTATAAAATTTCGACAATTTGCTTTCCATAGAAGCAAAAGTATAGAATGTTGATGAACTTCAAAAGCTGCAACTGATTTATACTTTACTTCTCTCGTTGCATTCTGGATAATTTTACCCGGAGTCTCTGTAATTTATGAAAAGGACGAACTTCGCTTCGTAGAAGGTAAAAAAGCTCCGTTGATTGAAAAATTAATCAGCTTCGGCTACATCGAACTGAAAGTAGCTGTTTTTCTTCGTGGCCAACGACCATTAGTTATTAACAGTGGTACCTTGTGGTTGAAACTTGGCCGTAGAACTTTTTCCTGTATATCTGTTTTTACTGTTTGTCTTCTTCATATTATCGACTTCGTCGGTCCAATTTACTTTCTTATTAAACTCGTACTTGGTTGGCGAACCAGGTGAGGAGTCGTTTAATCGGATAATCAAATTACGTTTTGGGAACTATGATTCAAGATTTATCCACGATCGAAATAACAGGGAATTCGTTGATTAAAAATTTTCCTTCATACGTATCCCAAGAGAAAATCCTATCCCTCTAGGAAATCTCAAATTCGATCAAACTTCCTTCCAAATATCAGAACGAACCTTATCCAGCCAATGAAACTAAACTCAAAACCAATAAAAGCAACTCTCACGCTATCTTTACGATATCTCATTTTTAAATAAAATTCCTGCCTTGTGAAACGAAGAGAATAAAATCGACAGGATATCTGAGAGATAGCAGGAGGCGTGCTTTTGACAACGCACTTTGTTTCGTGTCGATCGGTTGATTGGTTCCGGAGGTAGCTCCGTTAGAATCACAGCGTGTCCGAGCGCGAGGTAGGTCGAATGACAGCGGAATTCCAGGAAGACGCCGTGACCTACATTTTTTCCGCGAATCGCGTACGACGCGCTGGTGGTAGGGGAAAAGCGTAGACTCAGCGTCTGTCGCTGACCAGCGTACACGTGGCGAGCGTTAAGGTTAGGAAAGAGCAGAGAGCGAAAGGCTGAAGCGAGCAACGAGGGTGGCGATAGAGAGACGCTTGAAATTGTATCTCACTAGCGAAGAGAATATCTCCGGAATTGAAAGTCATATTGAAACGAGGTAAACGGCATTTTAAAGGGGAGGATATGCTCTTGCTAGAAACGTAAAAAAGATTGTGATTACATCGTGGCAAGTTAAAGTATTATTGGGCTAAAGAGAATGAAAGAATAATTCGATTTTTTCGATATTTGGTGTTAGCGAATTGGCACGTGTCGGAATTCTATTTACGATATAACTGAAGTTTGATTAGGTGGATTGTTTGTTTCGATTAGAAATGTCTGGAGTGTTTCGAGAGGAGAAAACGCAGGAGGTTAAACACACGATTAAACGTTCAGAGTTGATAAAATTAAGATAAGTAGATTTATGTGTATATTATGTTTAAAAAGCGAATGGAAATATCGTAAATTGAGAAATTTTCATATTAAACACGGCTGTATACCATACTCCGATACGAGTAGAATTGCAGTGGATGGAACCACTCGTGATTTCAGCAGAACTAATTCGAAATCTTCCTCTGAAACGTAAAAGGAAGAATGCGTTTCGTCAAAATCTGGAAAGCTCGTAAAGCCCAGGCTACGCTGTCTACCTTCGCAGAATTTCCTAATGCTTCGTTACACAGCTCCAGGAGACACGAGTATTCCAACTGTCATGCGTGTCTGAGGAATCATCGTTCTTGCGTAAGAGGATTTCTCCTGTTTCGTTTCACATCCGACTGCTTTCCCCGTTTTGCCCACGTGTTCATGGAAAATTGCGTTAGAAATGGAAAATGGTAAGAAACGCCGTGGATGGATTACACGGGGGTTTTCCGCGCAAAGCATGGATAGTATAGAGAAAATGGATTTGCCGCGGGCCATGCGAGTGCTTATTCTTCCAACATGGGGCGTGGCCGTGTAATCGTTGGGATTTTTACCGGAAGGCGGCATGTCGTAAGGCTATGTATGTTCAAAAAATATTGACCGTTCGCACCGTTCTTTTCGTCCGTCGTTCCAAGGGGGAACGTAAAAGCCAAGTCTCGCACGATATCGAAGAAAATTGTCAACTGTTTCTATCGTTGCAGCCGTCCGTATTTTGCTGCCTTTTTCCAATGAATTGCGTTTAGCTTCGTGTAACGTTTGAACCTTACGAAAATCTGAGATATATCGGTGGCGGTGAAATATGATTGCAGTTCATCGTTAACGTATTTGGATCGATGGAAACGTCGTTTCTGTGTTTCTTTTTTTACGTGCTTATCCACGCGTGTATAGAGTCGCGTGCAATATAAAGAAATAATTTGGGAAAATCGAACATTTTTGAATTTAGACGAAATAAAGAAGAAAGATTTGGAAAGATACGTAACGTTGGTGTCCACCAGTTAGCTAAATATCAATTAACGCATTCGGCAACATAATTGGGACGCGCATGCGACTGGCTTTTGTCCCGTCACCTTGAAAGCCCCTGTTCCTCTGCGACAATCCCGTCTCTTTCTCTTTGCTCACCACCCGTTATACGATGCACCGGGTATCGTTATCAGAATCGCGGAATATGCATTCGCGGACATTCTGTTTCCGCGCGTCTACCCGTATATTCGCATGTATCCGAGAGACAATGGGGTTCGCGAAGTGGCGACTGAATGAGAATCGCGAACGCCATAGTCTCGCTTTTCAATTTTCCTGCTGCTGTTTGCCTCGAAACACGTGGTCACGTGTTTTTAATATTCCCCATGCTTCATTTTCTTCTCATTTCCATCGATGAGTTTCCAAAAGTTGTGTGAAACATACGCGTGAGAGATATTTTGAATATTCTAATTAACTATTGATTTTTATCCATATAATAGCTAATCGTCTATTCGAATACTTTTGCAATTTTTGCAAAGTACATGCTGCCAATAAATATCTTGTAAATTTTATATACGTATGCGTATTTCTTCTTTCCTTTTTTCCGTTTCAAACTTTAACGATATAATTATGATAATTACATCTGATTGCGACACTAGTGAAATTTCAAAATGTTTCGCATAACGCTTATACTTGGCGTATAATGATACTTTAGCGAGCCACTGTAGACACAAAAGAGATTTCAAACGTTTTCATTAACATATTTCCCTTTCGAATATTTTCTTCTCTCGTCGTTTTCCACCTGTTCATCTCGTTCTACTTATTTCTTTTTCGTTGTTTGTCCTGTCGATTGATGGAAAGAAGGACTCTGGAAATTTATAAAGAAAAGTCGGGTATCGGCCTTACGCCGCGAGGCGTCGAGAGTCTTTTCGACGAAATATTCGACGAGATGGCTTTCCATCGGATCAAGTTCAATATGTACTCTCGAATCTGAATTGATTCCAACCCATCCTTGTGCCAACGTAGCCGTTGTTTCGACGGAATCGAGTGATACTCGTGAACGCGGGGCATCTCGTTTGATGCACCCACGGAGAGAAGTTTGCTTGATGCGGCGTCGAAGTTTCCATCGATCACCTCTAGCGTCTGAAAATGATAAAATGGAGAGAAAGTTTCGACTTTACGAAAGGGAAAAGTTGCAGGTTTCTTATTCCTTTTTCTAATGAGAAGGATAGGTTCGTAATTGTTTATGCGAATAATTCTATCCGTGATATTAATAATATAATTGATAATTAATAACAGAATAGAAAGAGAAATCTGTCAGCATGATAAAACGTTAACGTAGTAAAAGAGATTTTTTGTCGCGAATCTCTAAATCTTTTATGAGTATGTACATGTGCATACAGCAATCTATTTTGTATTTTAAAATAAAAGTTAAAAGATTTCGTATCTACAGGTTGTAAGTAATATACGTTATTAAGGTTTAATTTAAATGACAATTTTATCAAATCAAAAATTTTGTCATTTGCATTATTTTTCCTTCGAATTTTCGTTTCACATTCTCCCCAATCGTAATATTATTAAGGTTTAGTGAAATTTTATTAAATGACATTGTAAAATAATCTCGCATAAAGTAGCCAAAATTACGCGAATTATATTTTAGCTCAACTTTGATCATGAAAGTATAAAATACAATACCAATCGAAACTACTACATAAGATAAATCTTCTAAGTAAAACAAACAAATATTTGCATAAAACGGATGGATCAATTTCCTCTGCAAGATCCTTTCTTAGTCTTCGATAACTGTACTAATATTTCTCTTTTCCTCTCATCGATATGCATCACATCGTGTTTCTTATTTCGTGCTTCGCACTTTCTTCCTACTTTTCAAACTTTCTCTTCATCTATTTTTCTCTCGTTCCTAAGTCGTTGCTTCTTTCCCGTAATGCTTTCATAGTTCACCGTTTCCCTTATTTTCGTCACGATCTCGGTACTTTTGTTCGAACTACCTTCTTTCCTCTTACCTACTCAGCTTAACTCTTGATTCTTATCTTCTCAATTCTTTCTACATGTACCCTGTACTTTGTTTTATTCGCAGATCGCGTGTTACCGCGTCCATTTACCGATATAACTCACTTTTTTCTCTCTAGGCTTGGAAACATCGCTAGCTCGATTGTTTCGCTTGAATTCACTTAAATTGTCGTGTTACAAGTTTAAAAAGCCAATTTTTCTAGCTTCCAGCCGAATATGAAACTTTGCTTCAACTTCGAGTTTAATAGCCAACAGTTTGATAGAATTAAAATTATTTTCCACGAGTCCGTGAATTATTTTTGGATTAATATTCAACGCCGCGCTTCATTACGAATGTCGTTATTTTTAGCTGCGAAACGAACAAAATCCTACGCTTAAACTTGAAGTTTCGCAGGATTAAAATAATATTCTGTATTTTATTCAGTGTTCCGAGCTGTGTATCATAAACTACCAGAATTCGATTCTTTAGTTTCGACAAGCAACAAAACCAGCCCTTTTCAGAGTTTCCACATTTACATAACATTTACGTAACACACACATAATGAGATAGCATTCCAGATGTTTCATAAAATATGTTTTGGTAGCTACAACTTTGCTGGTTGTTCTCATCTCTTCGAAATACGCGTGAAATATTTTTCCACAAAGAACATTGTACGTATGTGTGGTCAAAACTTGCGTTTCAAATTTGCAGACGTTCCCTTGTCGGTATAAAAACGCCTTTCAAAGGATTAATAACGATGGTGCCACAGTACCAAGCGCGAACACGATCAACCATCCTCAACTCTTCCTGCGCCATTGGAAAAACATTCCGAGTAAAAAAACCACCCCTTAATTCTTGTTAAATCTCCGTGCACGACTAGCATGTTACTAGTAGGAACTTAAAACGAACAGACAAACAAACAAACAAACAAAAAAAGAATAGAAACTCGACCATGAACCGATGACACGCGTTCGCAGATTACACGAACTCGCTGCGGAGTTGGCGCGACAAATTCGTTGGAAATTCGTGCACCCAACCCTCGCACCCACGGCTCGTCTCTCTGGTGAAACGTCCGTCTGAAACGCACGAAGAGGTCGCGGAGAGCATGTAAAACGTCAGAAGCCATCAATATGCATAACCTGCAGAACGACCAAACATACACGAGGATATCGAAGCGCGAGTTTCTCTCGTGCGATAGCGAAGGATTGAAAAGGGGCGAAAGCCGTTCGTTCGGTGTCGAGGTAACGCGTTTTGCATTTCCTTTGACCCTTAAATTTGGCACCGGCAAACTCGACGACGTGGCCGCCGAAAGTGTTTCCTCGTCGTAGCCTTTCTCGGGCATTCCCCGCTCGTTTTTCTCGTTTCAACCGTCGAGTTGGCTGCTTCCTTTGCAACCCTACTTTTCGCCGATCACGCTCCAAGGTAAGTGGAATTACCAGGCTTCTGATCATCTTGGATAACCACGGACGTTTCTTCCGTGGGTCTTTTCTTCTATGCTAGATTCGTGAAATTCGAGTTTGTGGGTTGGAATGGATGGCACGGGGTTGGGGAAATTGGCCTTTGTCGGAGAATTTGTTCCGACTCCGGTTTTATTCGCTTTCGTCGAAGCGATGGATGGTTAAGTTGTGTTACGTTGATTTTTCTTGATGCGCAAATACGTTTTCTGTTATTGTTAAATTATTAAATATGTTAATATTAAATATGTTAATATTGCCAAGTATGTCGGTTTGATAGAAGCGACATTTTTAAAAAATTGTTACTTTCGACGTGTTCGTGTAACCGTGCAAGAAGTCATCTTAAAAGTGAGCTTTTTACTTGCACAAGAGTGTTATAATTATTTAGTGAAATTGTACTATTCAGTCTTCTTTCCTGGTAGGAAGCAACACACGAGCCTGTCATAAGCCACTAGCTATTAATCGAGTGAATCGGTCGAAAGACAGGAAATGCGATGATAGCGCAAACGCTGTATTTTTTAATTTACCTTAAAATTTCCTACCATTTATATCATTTTCTTCGAATAAATGAAGTCATGGAAGTAATTCATTTATGAGATCAGATAAGTCGTTAATGAAATTGAAAAGTTGACCAAAAGCGAAGTTGATCCTTGGGAGAATTGGGAGAAAGATGAAGTTGAAGTTCGGCAAGAGATCCACGTTTTGGCAAAAGGCACACGTACAAGTAGGTAATATCTAATTTAATAATTTAATAATTAATAATTTTCAATTTCAAGCTTATTATTAAATAAGTATATTTGAACAGGAGAGGAAAGGAAACATCCAGCAATGTAATTTCTAATTAATTTGACTCTATTTGTTCTGTTTTTCTTTTTCCAAAGCTAATGGGAAATAACAAGGAGTGATATTGATCGGGCAGTGAATGTTCCCTTGGAGAAAAAGCAAAGTTTTGTGCATTTATAGCGATTGGAACTGGAAAAGGTTCTTTCGTTATTCAATTAAGAGATTGGAAAGTTTCGACTGGTTTCTTAAGGCAAAGAGAGAGCCGTTACTTTCTTTCTCTTGATTATTTGTTAAACAGTTAACTTCGATGCATTGTCAGATTATTATTTAGTCCATTAGGTTAATTCGATGAAACGGATACCGAGGAAACTAGTTTCTAACGTTCTGTTACAAGGAAACGATTTTTTTACAGCCAGTGCAATCTTCGAATGTTTTATTCGCAATAAAATTTCAATTCGTCGGTGAAATGAAAATTGTAAAAATTAAAACGTGACTGTTCCGACCATAGAAAAATTCCAAAGTTCACGAAAGCCAAGCCAACCATCAAAAGCTTCTCTGTATTCACGGAATTAAATTACTGTGCAACTCGCAAACTCACTATTTCGAATTCCACAACAAATTCTTTCGACAGAAAGAACAATAAATGAAAAACTGTTTTTTTTTTTTTAAATATTCACTTGTTACATTTGAGTAAAATTTACAACTATTTGCACAGTTAATCTCCGTATTAGTGGGTGCAATTTTTTAAACTTCTACATAATAATATTCTCTTGAAAAAATACCTGACACTGAAACGTAAATGAGACGTATTCGTGGAAATACTGAGTGGAATTGTAGCGTGTAAACGCTAGCAACGTAAATTGTACATAAATTACAGGATTCTCAGGACAACGATATCTCTGGAATACATTTATTCGCAGATGACAGCTCCACGTAATTGCATCGACGCCCTTACGTGGATTTTAGCCGCGCTTTCCTTAAGGGTGCTTTTCATTAATCACGCTGCACCGTTCCCTTATCTTCGTTGCCGGTTGCACGTTAAAAGCGTTCGCCCGATAATTTCATTCCATCGCAATTACGTATCTACGTATAATGTGTGGCCGTGTTCGAAAACGAAAAACGTTGACGTCGCTTTCGGCTAAACCGTGGTTTTCGTCTCTAGAACAGGTTGCTCCTTTTTGCCTCGTCGTTCGAACGTCGAACAATTTCGTATTTCCACGGAACGAACTATGTGCTCGATAAACCGAGAATTGTTTCCGAATTTTAATGCTAATGAGCGAACAGACGTACGGTATTGATATTAAAACAGGAATAAAACAGGTATAAAGCAGGAATTCGATAGTAATTTCAGGTACGTATACTTTTGGTCGCATCGCGCTTTACGCTTTGATAGAATTTGTGAAAGTGTTTGGATTCTTTTTGTACTGGAACGTGAAATTTCGAATGTTTCGGTGTTGGAATTTTTGAAATTTAAAACATTTCAAACTTTCGAATGCATTTGCGTTCCTCGACTTTTAAATATTTGTATTTTTCTATCATTCTGTGGGCATCGGAATGTTTGAATTTTTGAAATATTGGTTCCAAACTTTTAGAATTTTAAATGTATCTTTCATCGAACCTGTAAATATTTGACATTTTTTTACCTTTATCCTTTATCTTCGATATTCGAATTTTTACGATATTTCTTTAGAATTTCCGTAAAATTGGAAACGTTGGAATATCTTAACATCTATTATCTTTATCTTTAAATGTTTCAACTTTTTCTCAACTTTAAACACACGAATTTTTGAAACGGTACGTTTCCGGACGTTTTAATTTTCGAGCCATCGACTACTTCGCTTTGAAATGTCGATTGTTACGTTCGAGTTTCTTCTAATATTTGAATTATATTGTCTTCCGTAAATGTAGTTTGCTTCAATTAAAAAAATTACTTCGATACAGATGGGAAGATGTGCCCCGAAGTACTCTGTGAGCTTTCTTCGTGCTTCTTTTACGACAAATTGAGGTCGACTGATTCGAATAAGTTAACTTCTTTACTCGAAGGTATTAAGTGGAAAGCTCTTCCCTTTCTTGAGTAGAAAAAATTCAATAAAGTGGTTGAAAACGCCTCGTTTCACTGAGAAACTCTGTTCTATTCTTGATTAATAGAGAACATATACAGCTTATCGTGTTAGGTAATATCGTAAATTAATCGTCAATTTACAAACCGAGAATCGACGTACAAAATTCTGCTCCCTACACAGGTTGAAATTGTAGAAGCGTTGTAAATCGAAGGTTTCTTTCTTTTTTAAAGAATAAATACAAGTAAAGTGGAGAATTCAAGAACAATCTGCAATAATGGAAGAAATTTCGTTAATTCTGTTTGAATCATGGATTTAATTTTAATGACTTAATTTTAAGTTTTAATCAAATCTCGACTAATTTATCGCAAATTCGATCATATTTGAATTTCGCTACTCGAAGTTTTAATCAATTTTCACTGACTCTACACCGAATTTTAATCAAATTTTCAATTTAATTGAAATTTTAATCAAGCTTTAATAACGGTGTCCCAAATTTTAACCCTGTTTTAATAATTCCATTGCAAATTCCGATGATTGTACTCTGAGTGAGTGTCAGTAGAGATTAAAAATTAAAATTACACATCACCGTCGTCTAATCTACGTATCAACAGATTTAATAATTCTGCTTTAAACTCTCATCCATGTTTAACAACTCTACCACAAATTTCAACTCACATTTTAATCCAAACAAACAGATTTTTAACTAAAGTGAAAAATTTACTTTGGATTTCGAGCTTTAACAATTCCATTTTACATTCTAATTCGTTTCCAGCAATTCTATTTCATATCCTAACAATCGGCAACGTTAAAGCGATGATTAAACACGGCCAATGCTTGTCCTAAGCCCTTAATTTCAGTTTATTCTAACGATTCTATTCCAAACGTCGATAATCCACTTCCAAGCATTAACCAGAGTTTAAAATAACAATTAAACACTGTCGATATTTCTAGATAAAAAAAAGTTCTACTCTATCAGAAAAAAATATCCCTTGACTTTTTAATTTCACCATCTACCACGAGCGTCCTCCAAGCAAATTGTCGGAACAGGCAGACTGAAAAAATCCCTTTAAGTCTATTTTATCCGCGTCTCTTTTTTCGGATGATCGAAAGATCGAGAAGCCAGCGTGGAGCCGGCAGCCGGACGAGCTCAATGGCCCGCGATAGGAAAATGGCGCGACGGCAAGTAACGATCTCTCGAATCCATTCTCGTTACAGCGTGAAACGAGGCTGACGTGACGTCGACCAGGGCTAGTTTCGTCCGGAAGAAGCGCTCCTTAGGGACCAGCTATTTCGACGGAGCCAATCGGCCTGTCTCCTTGCGTGAAGCTTGACGATCCATAACGCAATTTTTCCAGCAACCGGTGACTTTCTCTATCTACAGAAACGTGTTGTTCTTTATATAGAAAAATGTCTTCTTTCTTTCTACATTTTTATCGAAATTCAAGTTTAATATCAAAGATAGTTTCGACACGACAATCGATCGACGACGTATTGAATTTGAAGATTACTCTTCTACGAAAGGCGAGAAACGTAGCTTGTGACAATTTTTTAGCTGCGATCTTCGATCGTGTATCTGGATAAGGAAATTTGACGAATTTATAAACATGGAATTGATCGATTCGACTCGTGAGAGGCTCGTACGATAATATCTTCGCGTAAAAGATTCTTCTTCCCGTTTGAGTAGTTGGAAGATAAACGAAAATAGAAAATTGTGGAGAATAGGAATGCGACGAGTTCTATGGTGGTCGTGAAAATGTGAACGGGTGATGAGAAACGTCAAGGTGATATGCTAGCATTTTATGACAGGTGTAAACGCATTCCTTCGTACCTTTGCTACATCTACGACGTAGTTTGAAACGGGGACAGAGATCTGTGCGGGAAACTGCTCGTTCGATGGTTTACGGGCGTGCCGTGGTCGCGGTTCTGCGGATGGCTATGGGAGATTAAATGGACGACAGCTGCAGGTGGAAGAGGTTCGCGGTTGAATTTACGCGAGGGCAGCGCTCACTGCTTTTTAGGGTAAAAGGAATTCCGAGTTTCAGTATTTTGGATATTTGCGTTACGAGGATCCGTAGAAGATAGATAAGAATTGCGAGACAATGTCGATCTCGTCGTGAGGTCTGTGAATACAATGTGGAATTCTCTGAATTGTCTAAAGAAATTTCAGTATCTTTGTTGTACCTGTACTTAATCCAATATGAATTTCTCTCCTCCAAAGGCAAACCGACCAATTTCAGTTTTCGCAGGTATTTCAATTTTATTATCTTGATACGCTTATTCCAATTATTTTGATTCATAAAGTCATTTCATATGATATGTTACAAATAGACTGTGGATATTCGTGCAAAGTCATATTTTTATAAACATAATTTAAAAATTGAAAGGCAGACGATTCTTTCATTTACTAATTATCACGACAAGAATTATATACTTTACACATTGTGTGCGTCCTGTGGCGTATTTTTTGCGCCTTCAAATTTCTCAAAAATGCATAAAAGTCCACAGTATACTCATAAATGATAACTTCCAAGATATTAGGTTGTCCGAAAATTGTCTTTATTTTACAGACACATCTTTTACAACGATGCATCTTTGCACAAACACGAAACCTAATCTGTCGAACGTTGTGATCTTTATCTTGATAGAACAAAATGGATCACACGTAATTCGATAAAATAATATAAATCCATTATTTCGTTATAAAACGAAAGGAACTTGTTGAGAATCCTGGACCTTAATTGGCGAAATAAAAGTAAAGCAACACCGAGGTTACACTCAGAATTCATATCAAAATATTTTTACACTTCGTCGATACACATTTCCACGCGTCTCGGCACTCTCTTTGTTTCGCCATCTTCTAAACCACACCGCCAACGGAACAGTTACATTCATCTGTTTTTCATCTGTAGTGACACACTCAATTCTCATAAGTGTGTCACTACTACGCGGACAATCTAGTCTAGCACACAAAATTATACATATCCGAATAAAGCTTTTAATAAATTGAAAAGAAACGATATCTGTAACATCGCTACGTCCCTATTTTCCAATTTAAGCGCTTAATCAATGTGTTTTCTCAGCTGTTCGCAATAAGCCTGATCACCATCGATGAAAGCAAAACGCGTCTTAATATATTCATATAAGCTAGTAGACGATCATAGTCCTGGATAATGGTCGTTCTTCGTGGCAGACGATTTTGTAATTCAAGTAATTAGTCGCGGAACAACGGCTACCGACGAGAGCCGAGTCGACTCGTTGGAGATGGAACTCGAGAGAGGTAGGAGAACGCAGGACATCCGGTCTTAGCTAGGAAGGGTGGGAATGTACGAAAGAAGAGGATGAAGAAACAGCGAGTTTAAGAGCAACGAGAGAAGTTAAGTCGAAGTATCATTAGGTAACCTGGTGGAGGTTGTTTCGGTTAATGAGGTACACCTGGTGCAGCCAAACGAACGTGTAAGCTGCTTCTTATTGTTTCATCTTGTCGTTTTTCCTTTCTTTCCTTTTCTTTTTTTTTTTTTTTTTTGCGTGTTTAACGTTACGCCAATGTACAAGAACTACATATGTACGCTGCTGGGTAGATTGAATTTTTGTTCCGGTTTACCGTGCAAGTTCTTGTTTCATCGACGTTGTTTACTGTTCGTCGGAAGATCGAAGATTAAATCCAGTCAAAAATCGTCTTATAATAAGGGATGAAAATGTATCGACAAGGAGGGGTGGAATGTTTATATTTAAATTGCTTAGTTACGTTTATAAAAATATGAAACCGCGTAAATATTCTCGGCCTACTAAGAAATTTCTAGAGTGTATAGTTATTGCGAATCGACCAAAGTGTCCGGAAACGGTGGTAACGTAGCAAACGCGTTAACCCCTGCTGGGAAGCTTACTTTTGCTCTAGTAGAGCTATATACATAATTTTCTTGCCTAGCTGGCTGTATACGATACACACGTGCCACTAGAACGAAATCGAGACGATACCGGGCGGCTGTGAGCGTGTACGCGAGTTACTGGAGATTGCATTTACCAATTACCGGGGAAACTGTATCGGATTATTATTCATTGGTTGGCTAGCCAGCGTTAAATAATAAAATTCACTCGAATCGGCGATGTTTTCGCGGCGAGACCCCAGCGTTTAGGCTTCCATTTTTCGGCCTCGAATTTTTCCAATCGCCGGCTAACTCGATTAACATGAAATACAAATAATTCAGCGACCACGAAACGCTATACTGGCCGGTTTAAAACGATTTTCAATGGCTTTTGAAACTGTTTTTCAGAGAAGAATAAACTGAATAAACTGAAAATATTTCAGAGGATCTCACTATTATTTAGCTTTTATTCGTAAGTGAATTGGAACGACTTTACAAATTATATCGAGCAATACAGATTCGTCCAGTCGTACTTTCTTTTCATCCTTTGCGTCATTGTTTCCTCCTTTATTTTATCGCTTTTTTCATAGCCGATGTTCGTTCTTGGAAAATTCATTGTTCGTTAATCTTTACTCGTTAACGTTTTGAAATAATTTCTTCACCTTTGGTGAATTTCATTCACGAAACTTGTCGGTAAAATTGACGATTTAATTAATGCATCGCGATTTTTCGAGAATCTTTAGTTCAGCGATTATTGTAAGCGAATCGCGTTTTTCTTTTTTGCATTTATAGGAAATTTGAAAGTGCAAACCTGCATGGAATACTCTAATATGAAAAAGCATATAAAATATCCTAAGCGTACCACCTTTTGTAATATTTGGTGGGTAAAACAATTTTTTATTCCGAGGTTCTACTTTTTTTTAATTATATTCTCAAAAATATAAATGTGCATAAAAATCCGCCTCTTAGTTACAGTCCATCGATTACAACGAATAGACGACTAATAATACGTTCGAAGAGAATAACGAAAGTTAGACTAAAAGACTGACGATTCGGAAAGATTTAAGCAAGGTAACCAGCAGGTCAACCAAGGTTCCTCGTTCGTTTTGGCGCAACAAGTGCCTTTTTCGCAGCGTCTCGTAAAATCGTCGTGCGAGCCCGATCGTTATCCAGAAAATTAATCAACCACGTCTGGCGTGGCGGAAGGGCTCGCGGTAACCCTAGAAGCTAACGAAGTGAAACTTCGTTAGCCTTAAAGCGCAAACCTCGAGATTCCTGGTATCACGAGCCTCGTGCCTCTTCTACGTTGTAATAACGATACCGCCTCGTTAACTGGCAACAGTCAAAGAAACGCCACCTCTTTGGATTTCCATAAATTCGATCATCCGAGGAAAGGAAAAAGAAGACAATGGCGATAATCGACTTAGACGTAGAAAATTTTTCCACATTCTGAATTTATAATATTTTAACTTGTCCGAAATTTTTCGTGATTGACGTTTACGTGCTACGTTTTTAGTTACTTTTCCGTGAAGTTTAAAACGAAATTGCACATCATCGAAAGCTACGAACGCTTGCCAATTTTACTTCGGCGCAGAACGCGAGACTCGCTTGCTATTTTCTGACAGCAGTCGGGGAAACGAGCAGCTCAGTGACGAGTTAACGAGAGTACTTTGTAGCAATTGGATCTTCGTAATCGATTCTACAGCGACTAGTTTAATCGATCGTGAGCCGCGTAACTCACGATTGCGTAGCCTAATGAATCGAAACTTCCTTAACCCTGCAGCATCGAAACCCGTTTCTGATGATTTCTAATTCCGTGCAGATGTCTGCGAAAGTTGGTATTCGGTTTATCGTCGATCTTGTTGAGAATTGTGCATCTTAATCGCCGAAATAAACGTATACGAACACTTACACTACACTTAGAATTGATATGAAAATAGTTTCAGATTTATTTGACATGTGACTTACAAGATATTCGTCGATACTTACCTGCACGCGTCTCGGCACTCTCTTTGTCTCGCCATCTTCTTTGCCACACTACCAACGGAACAGTTGCATTCTTCTGTTTTACGAGACACTATGCACGCACATACTCCCACACACTCGTACTTATATACTGTCACTACTACACGGATAATCTAGCGTAACGCACAAAATTACACATATCTCAATAGATCTGTTTGAATATCTCTGAATATCTTTGGAATTTTAACAATTCTCGAAAAAATTCGTTCGTATAAAAAATTCCCCCTAAGTGCGGGACCTAACATCGGCCAATGTAATTATTAATTTATTATACATGTAGTATCGGGGAGAAGGGCCCAAGAATCGTCGAGCTAACTACAGACAATGTCGCGAGAGCCGAGGCGCTGTCGGCTCCATCAATGCATTACCTGGTCCTTCAGGTAAATAGCTTTGCCGAAAAGACCTACGTGACCCTGGCTACGAGCGTCTGTAGAACACGTGTGCGGTGGGCCTAGCAAAAGACAATAGAGTGCTAAAACGGCCAGAGAGAGTCAGTCGAGAAGCAGAGTGCGAGCTGAGCGGATACGGAGTGTGAGTCGGCGTACGACGATATTGTAGTCTGTCCTTTTGTTATTAAATATCACTTATTAAAATACACTAAACTTTGAACTCTACCATCATCACTTGTCCTTACTCTAAGAATCCACCAGTTACTACATACTTATATAAATATATCGAAACTATAGCTGGTAAGAAAGATAAGATAATTATTTATAGAGACACATATACTCAACAAGATCGTAACATGAAATTAGCTTAATCTCTGTTAAAATTAGTTTAAAGTAATGATATAATAACAAAAGTTATAATATCGGGTCATTCATTTTTATCAAATGATTCGGATTTTGGATGTGTAGAATTTGCAGCGCACCGTTCTATTTACGTCCCTGGAGATTGGTGCTATTGTATGAAAAGCACTCGACATTCCAACAAGTTCATCGTTTGTGAAATTTTTTCAACTAAACAGTTAGAACGAGTAATAACGAAGCGTAGCAAGAATACAGCGGTACAAACTATAAATTGGCTCAACATTCAATGATTGCGCTATGAACGGGAGAAACAATTTGATATTTTTTTAAAACTACAATTTCCCCAATGTTGAGTTTGAAATATTAAATATTTAGTGTCCTTGGTGTGATAATCAATCTCAACCCGTTACTACATACATCAACACAATCTTTCGAGCGAACAGGTCTGCGAGCAGCATGCGTTGTTGGGTAGACACTTGATAAAGGCATCGGGGTGGATCCACTGGTCCAGCAGAATGTCGATCAGAGTCTGTAGATATTTTGATGAGATTCCTTTTGAAACGACGTATCCTTAACCCATGCCGCTTTCGAGGCCTATCAAAGCGGAATGTAATAATTTGCGTGCACGGAACAGCTGCATACATACGCGTCTAGTTACACCCGCCACGATATGCATGATATACTACAGACTCTCGTATGTATAGATGTCATTGATATCACACAGGTCACCTATATATGCACGTCAACCCCTAAACACGTGATTAACCCCTTTACCCCATCGAGCATAGTAGCTAGCGACAAAAGATAAATCCACAAACCGCTGTACTTATTTTCGCTTTCGTGCTAATCAACTACGTATGACGCGTTTAGACAGTTTCAATAAATTCTAAAGTAAACAATCTAATCTTCTGACACAAACCTACGTTCATCAAATTCCTAAACTGCAAACGTAACTTTCGTCTGGAACGTAAATTCGCACGTAGTATCCTCAACTTTCATCCGATTGTTACGTTAGTAAATAGTACAAGCGTTCTTGATTTGTGCGTACTGATAAAGAAAGCAGGAACAAAGGGATGGAAAAAGCGCGGAGTACGCTTGTTCAAGTGTAAAACTACTATGCCCCACCTACGGAGGATGTAAATACAGTCTCGTATAATTCAGCCGACGAAGAAGCGTCCAACGGTTTATGTGCACTTCTGCGAGGTTGGCAACAAATCGCGAGCAGACTCGCGTATTTTCCATGTAACGTGAAATTACTCTGCCAGCAAGTTGCACACTCCGGCCTCGATAGCGCTCGCTGGCCGCGTCCGACGATATTGCGAAACGCGAGTTACGCACGGAGCTTCTGTAAATCTCGACGTACAGGCCGATTAAAACGTAACAACGGGGCTCCTTGCGTTTGTGTGAGAAGACGCGTGACTCTAGCAAGTAAATGTCGAGATTTGTAGCTCATTCGTTTGCCAAAGGGAAACGAACATAGAGGTCTCAGAGTTTACACCCTTAATTGGAGTTTCGCCTGTTTGTAACGAGAAACAGAATCGTTATAATCGGTAATACATTTTTGGCATAACGAGAGTAAATAACCTGATAGCTTATAATTATAAATTATAGCGATACGCATGTACTTGGTCACGAGAGTATTTCAATATTCACCGTAGAAAACTTGTATGTATGTCGTATTTATTAGGTGAAACATTTGAAAATTTCATTAGCGTTGTTACGAGACAAGACTGTCGCGACTATAAATATTTTAAACATTTATGATCAAGTTTAAACACTTTCGTCATCTGTCGGAAATATGTACTTGCGCCAAATATCTTATAATTTTTATAGAAATGGCTGTCTCGTTATAGTGCTATTGAAAGCCATTGTATAGTAGATGAAAGTGTGTCAATGACGAAGGATCGTCACAGAAGTAATGCAAATTCGTGGCACATGAGTGTTAGTCGAGATCCTATGAAACGTACGTAGTTAATATGCACGTGCCAAAGTGTGAACGTGCGACAGTCATTCACGGGAAACACCGTGTGTTGTGCATCGCGTACAACTTGTTTATAGGATGGTACGTGTACGTTACAGACTGTACTCAAGAACCTACTGCAAAGTTAGAATTACAAATTTTACAATTTTCTAAAATATTTTTATAATAATTCACGCGAAGCATATGTAAAATTTTGTTCTACAATTCCAGATCTTTGGCCCGTAGTGCGTTAAAATCGTGTCTTTGACGCGACACCCTATATTTTATACAGTCGTGGGAAATTTAAAAGTGTAAAAATATCAAGAATATATGTAATATGCAAAAATGCATAAGATTTTACTTCTTTTCGATCGTACTCAAAAAAAGCATGAATTTGCATAAAGCATTCACAGTTTATCGATAACGTAACTATATGTATACATATATAATTCACCTACAAGAGAGTTAATGTAGATTTATTTTACACCAAGGATGATTTATTTTCACTCTGAACTACATTAGCCAACCCAGCAGTTACTCAATTTACTGGACACTTCACCAACTCGTTAAATCTATTTTTTCTTCTTCTTTTGTCTGATAACGATCGAATAACGTGTTAGTACAATTCCGTAACAAAAGAAGGACGAAATAGTAGATCAGCAATTTGAAATAAATACGAAGAGGATCATTTTCTTGCGGCCCAGTCAAGCTGACAAGTAAGGACGACAGCCAGCAGCTCATAAACTGTCAGGTTCCTCACTTCTTTGCTTTACACCATAGTCATTAACTTACAATATTACAGTTTTTATATTAACGTTCTCTGTCTTATAATTATGTCATGTAATAAAGTCTTATCATTATTACTATTACCATGTACAGCTCATAAACTGTGCAATACCTTATAAAGTGTGCTTTTAAATATATCATTCGCGACATGTTCGCCGTTACATTTTTTACGACACACTAATGAGCGGCGTCCAGATTCCAATTCTTTTTATAACTCGGGTCAGTATAATGAAAGCAGGGTCAACGAGTTTCAAATGAGGACTTTAAACTATTTTAGAAATTGTAAAAAAAGAAAATAGTGGAAGGAAATATACAATAAAAAAAAATATATACAGTAATATAAAAATAGATGAATAGTTCTCAGTACAGCAAAAAGAATTATGCAAAGAGCAAACCATTAAAGACCAACACCACGTTCGTGTAATATTTCATTTGCAAACTTTTTTTGGTCGATTTACTCGAATGAATTCAGCTTTCTAGTATCATGGTTTAGAAAAGGAATTGTAAGAATTTTACTACACTTTTATCAGCACTCCCTCCCTCTTTCATCAAGGCAAATCAACCTGAGTTAAGCAATTTCTACTTATGCACTAGCAACGAAGTAACTCTTTGAAAACGGAATTATCGGTTCCAAAAAAGACAGCAAAGTAGACAGGAAACTTTCAAAGAGACAATAACATGGTTACTCCCTCTCACGAAGCAATCACTTGACAGCAGAGAAGAACTATTCAGCCACTTTGACTTTCGTTCTTGGCTTTCTCCATTCACTTCACGCTTTTCAATTCACAATTTCGCTAGGTTGAAACGGTAGAGTCGAAGTGCACTCGAGTTCCAGCTGGTTAACGCGGCAAGCGGCTGACGAAAGACGCGACGACATGCCGATGCGTGCGGCGGAATCGCGAGCGCTGCACCGGAAACGTCGAATGAAACACAGGTCGCGTCGTTTGGACATGGGGAACGAAGCGGAAGTTCTTCTTACGGCACGACAGTCTGTTAGACGCGTGCACGCCACTTTTCAGAAAAGAGTAAACACGTGTACGCGTGGCTGGCGACAGCATCGAATTAGGGAGAGACAGTTCGACGATTGTTGCAGTTACCGTTTCACTGAGAATTCAGATTGACAGTGTCCCTTTTCAATGCTTAAACGACATCTTTTCGGTGAAGAAGCTTTATGTTGTGTACGCCGGTGATTCGTCGTCAACGGTCGTGTACGTGTGAACAAACTTTGATTTTGTAGAGCATTAGAAACTCACTTCAAGTTACTTTACTTTAATTTAAGAAATGTAATAACTCATACATATACAAGATAATAGAAGCACATGAACTTCCTTGGAATTATTCTACTATGTTTGAAGAAGCTCCATTGTACAACTTCCTTGCTCATTAAACGTAGGAACTTTCTTCGTGCTACTTAATAGACACGGTTTAGTTTCCTCCTAGAATTCTAAGGTGTCCCGTTTGAAAAGTTTCGTCCCAAAGCCTCCAAATTTTGATTTAATTCGAAGGATTGCACCGTGCCATCTCGAAAATCGAAAGATTCCGAGATATTCGGAAAATAACTCAAGAATATAATGATAACAATCGTCGTATTAAACGTTAAGCATTTATGAGAAATTAAAAAATACAAAAATGTGTAAAACGCGCATAATGTGCAAAAGTATATAGAATATAAAGTTATAATATTCGCCAGGTGAAGAAATCTCTACCTAAATCTTATTCTTTTAGTAGTGTTTGTAAAGATGCAAGCTTTCGCGAATATCTACGGTCTAGTATTACAATAGTAACTAAAATGATTTAATAAAAAATGAAACTCTACGTGCGAGGTCGAAGAATATCGCTGAGTTACAAGAATGAACAACGATACAAGGCGAAACAACGATAAAGCATTTACACGTAGTCCAGAGAATTTCATAATGGAGCATAACATGGAGTGTCGAGGGAAGTATGTGCATGAAAAATACCTGTGAAATCAGATTCTTTGTAGAAAGAGATAGGCACGCGAGACGTGCTCTGTTCGCAATATACGACGTACAAAGTATACTAGTGCACATCCTCTTTGAAACAGTATCATCGGTTGCTTCCTCATCTTCTGATATCAGAACGTTGTTCTTTTTATCTGGAGAAGTTATTTACTCCAATTCTTTTTTATTATAAATATATTGATAAGCATACGAAATATTTTTTTGGTTTATTACTAACTAAAGCTACAACTATTTCACACACACACACACACATATATATATATCATATTTTCAAGGAATAAAAATATTCTATGTATTTATATATGTATAGGTTATTATTTAAAAAACGAAAAATTTGATAAGGTTTATTTCTATCACGAGTCTTTCAATTTTAATGCATAATTTTATGAACTTCGCACCAAGATGAAAGCGTGGAGATTATGTGACGATGTAGATAGTAAAATTTTCAAGAATATCGTCCAGCTTGGAAGTACCGTGCTTTGTGAGCGTCGATCCGGGGTGTAATTTTGGTTATCATAAACGGATGACGATCATAAAGCATCGACTGGTATCTGTGTCATCTTTAGATCCTTGATCAACCTGGTTGCTGCGATAGTATACTATTCTGTTAAAGGAAGATCGTTTGTTGAAGGATAATATTACTACATGTTTATCCTTTAATACTGACTATGCAAAATATAATTATTCGTTGTTTGTACAGTGTTCATTTTAAGTAATATGGTATGAAAGAATGATACATATATAAAATTAAATATCTTTCATGAAATAATCTTGTGTTCTATGAAAACCACACTTTTCTCGCACCACACTTTTAGTACAACTCTGTTACATTGAAACATTTTGGACGTCGCGTGTAAACACTCATTAGTGTTGAGAAAAGTATAAGGTAGGTCGCGTAACTGAAAATCTTATGAGATATTTTAATTATTCCATTCTAGTTTTCCAGAATTCCAAAATTTCAATGTCGGAAACAAAGAATAACGGCTCCTAAAATATTCCTCCATTTATTTCCTCTAAAATTTCAATTCGATCTTCGAATCTTCTTATCGTAGAGAGCGATCTTCCAATTCTAATTCAATACTTTAATAAAAAAAAAAAATCACTTTCTTTCCAATTTCTTGTTCGATTGAATCTACCTTGAAAATTCGTTGAATTATGTAAAAAATATTGCTTGGCGAAGTCGAAAATCACGTTTCGTTGCGAGAACATGGAAATTCAAATTAACATATGACCAAAGGAGTCACGTACTGTGCTCTAAATCCGAGTCGAGTCCAAGCAAGAACTCGCGAACAACCTCGTACTTCACGCGTGCCACTTTAAGTCCCTACACGCCTGCAGAATTCACGACGTGGCTGTACGATTGCGTGACATGCACATATACGCAGGGGGTAAACGCGCGTGGCTGCGCTAATCCGATGGTTTCTTCCCGCTAAGTTCGAATCCTGCTGCGAACTCGTAATCTTAGCCCTACACGAGTTCCCAATACGTTTCCCGATGCAGTTTCCTTCTCAGCGCTCCAAGTATCACGCTGTTTTCGCTTCTTTTCTTATTCGCACTTCGTTTTATCGCAGTCTTAATTTTACCTAAACTGCGATTCTTTAGAAACTCCGTGTTGTAATGGAAGATAACGTGAAATACAGCTTATATCGTATTTAGTATAACTTTGTATCCTTTTCTTGGATGGTGAGGAGAGGACGAACGAGTTTTACCTGTTACAGAAACTCCGTCTATTATTAATGAAATATTTCGGATTATTCGCGACGCGATAAATGTTTTGATTCGAGATTGGTTTGCATTCAAGAGATTTTTGGTAGAAAGATGAAGTAGAACGTAGCTTACATTGGATTTTATATAACTTCGTATCTTCTTTTTTAGTGGAATAAGTTGCCGGATGTCAGGATACCACGAAGGAAATTCTCGGCGTCTACAGAGTACAGCTAGTAAAATATTTGTTATTATTTATGGCAGATGCATTTCGAAAGTGGTTGGTGGTTTTGACGTGCATCCAGAAGTATTTTGGTAGAAAGATAAGGTGAAATGTAGCTGATATCGTATTTTATGTAACTCTGTACCCTTTTCTTTTACGATAACGGTAGGCTATGCAGATGCGTGAACACTGTGAGCACATTGCGACGAATTTTTTGATGTTACTTGTAAAATACTTTTCATTGTGAACGATACCGGGCACCGTGAACATTTTTGAGAAGTAATTAGTGGTTTTGATGTTAATCTACACGTAGTTAGACGTGGCACGTATACTCCGTAGATATTGATGATAATAGTTGAAGTACCTACTAAGCTGAATCAGTGGCAGAACTGTAGATGCTGGTGCAACTGGAGAAGTACATGCATAATTTCGAAGTTGTTGCATTTGTGTATACAATATACATACACATATACGTTAGACGTGCATAGTGGATATGAAATTTAGACTAGACTTTAGGATCCACTTTATTCGAGAACAATTTGGTATTGTACTAATATTCTTAAAAAGCAACTATTAATAGTGGTACAAAAAAATGGTCTTTAGATATTTTTATAAAACATTAAAAACTTCCCAGTCTAAAAAGTTTTATCGAAACTTCATCAGTTCGACCAAACAGCAAACACCTCGTCACAGTAATCATCCAATAGCCTGTCATCTAATTTATGTATGATAATATCATCATGATCGAGCTAATAAATCAGGCAATTTTAGTTTTTTCTACAATTCAGCTGCAGAGTCAAGTAATAATCTTTAACTAAAATCCTGAACCTATCTGTTTCTTAATTAAACTTCGAAATCACAGATACCATCTTACCAGTATTTACCAATACATTATCTAAGCACCGTTGCAATGATTAAATATTCCATTCTTTCCTTCTCGATGATTTAAAGAAGAAATCGACCGATCAACTAATCTCATTCACCTGAATCTGCTCATCAATCAACTCGCCCATCACCGCGCCTGACACTTATCAATACCCCATACAAATTCATCATCAACAACCAAACATCGCACCCCCTGTCCCTTCAGCCTGTCCAAAGAAATCGACCCATCGTAGCGATCACGCTGCAATAGAATGTTTATGTCTATAAATCTCGCCATCGGCCTGTATGACACTCGGTAACACGGCGTATACAAATCTACCACCAATAACCAAACAACCACCCCCACACCTGTCTCTCTCTTTCATCAATTGAACCAAGTCCGTTTCTACATCCTCTCGACGAACCTCATCCCCTTCCGACTTCTATACGCTTCTGTATCGGCGCGAGTTAACCCGATGGATTCCGGCACGGTCGCACGGCGTGGCGCGTACGCGCGAGCATAAGCCGCGTTGTCGGCGAGGCGTACGGACGGACGTACGGACAGACGTCGGATCGATCCGGTGGCAGAGGGGTTGTGGAGGCGGAGGGGCAGTTGGCGCGTTCAAGGGGTGGGCTAGCACACACAGTAAGAGGAATGGAGGGAGTGGTGGTCTGGTGAAGAAGGACGGAGATCCTTGGAAGCGGTGCGCCGTCGCAACGGCAGGACCGTCGTC
>NT_176470.1:899512-901217 GCF_000188095.3 Bombus impatiens
CGAGAGCTTCGCCTGGTGGGGGCGAGACGAATGTTCCGTCTCGTTCCCACGAGCGTTTCCCCTCTGCAACCTAGCAGGCTGTGTTCTCGTGTCGCGTTGCACAGTCAGTTCATTCTTTCCTGTGTTTTCGCCCCTCTACTTTCAGCTGTTCAACCAAGTGTCTCTCTTTAGCTTAGATCTTAGGCTCGTCTCTCTTCCTCGTTGACCACCACCACCACGTCCATTTCCCCTACGTGCGATCCTCTTTGTCCCTCTTGCAGGTCGACCATCTCTTCGTATCCCTGTTCCTCGCCGATCTTCATCCCCGTCGCGCTCACCAACCGTCGATCTCGGTTCGTTTCACGTGTCCCTGCTCCTCTCGCCACAGACAGACTCTTCCTATCTCTCTCGTCCACCCCCACTGACGAGGTCTCGCTCGCGCGCCGCTGGCAGCCCTGCAAAAACAAGCATACGGCAATCCCCAGTAGCACCCTGGTACACAGACCAGGCCAGAACGTCACACCGGGTGGCACTGGCAGCAGGTGTAACGTGGCCGTTATCCTCCGCGTCTCCACGTCACACACGGCCACGCCGTGTCACGTGCTAGCCAACCGTCACGCGACTCGTCGAATACACTTTCACCTGGACCACTCGATTTATCCCGAAATCGGCCACGATCGCTGTTGTCCGTTCTCCATTCAGGATTCTTTGGATAGTCTAGCTCGGTTTTGCTTGGCTTGGCCTGGCCTGGCTTCGCTTAAACTAAGATCGAAGGCCTTGAGATACGTTCAAGATGTTTCTGTCTCTAAAATCCGTGTTTCCTTTCCAATCTTTGTGACACGATTGTGAAACGTGAAAGAACGTGAAAGAACGATGGTCTTATAGATCGTTTGGCCGGTTGATACGCGAGTCTCGTGTATGAGAAACTCGTGACTGGTTGGTGGGACGTCCGAGCATTGTGCTTCCGAGTGATAGCAGTTGGTTTACGACGTGAGTTGCAGACGTGTTTGGTGGGACGATATGTGAGGGATGTTTGATGATCCTCGAGGGTCTGACTCGGGACTCCGTTTCGAGAAGTTGGCGAGAAACTGTAGGGAACATTCGACGTCTATTGGGAACTATAGTATGTTATCAAAGACAAGAATATTTAATATTTATTGGATTATTCTCTGGTACCATAAGTAGCAGTACTACATACTGTGAATGACTGATATACTGTGAATGACTGATTTCTCCAGTGATTCCAGTCGACGAAACTATGTTTTCCAAGAAATAACAACTATCAAACGCTGTATATAAAAGGTAAGAAGACTCTCGTAAAAGAGACAATTATACATATACAAAAACAGAAGAGGCACTCAAGTTGCTATTGAATTTCGGCAACCATATCCATCGAAAATATTTGACAAGAGAACGTTGCAAGTGCAAAATAATAACTAACTAACTAACGAAAGTAATTAAGAGAGGAATTGGTCAGACCTGAATACAAGCTTAAACGGTTTTCATCTTCCTTGAAAAGAAATCTCATCCCCTGCGAGGTTAATCCCCCATAAAGTGTACACGTGTTTGAGGGAAATTGACGCATGTGGATAGAGCGGCGATACATGGAGTAGTTTTCGAGTGATCGAGCCGATTGGATGGTATTTTCGCGAGGTACGCAGGTCAGGGGAAATTAAGTGGCGGACGAACGTGCGGCGAGGTGTTGGTTTCAGTTGATCGGCGGACG
>NT_176470.1:902274-914443 GCF_000188095.3 Bombus impatiens
GTGTTTGTCACGTTTCCGGATGTGAATGGAAACGGGACCCTGTCTCGTTTTGGACAACAGATTATCGCGAGCATGAGGAACGGATACGTTCGACTAAGACGATCTGTTTGTGATACTCGATCGGTAAGATTCCTCTTTTCAGAGTTCATTTCGAATTTCATTGATGTTTTCGTGGTTAATTTGTCGTTACAGGTAATTGGAAAATTTTGCGTTTTATAATAATTTTGACTGCTGGTTCAAATATCGAATGTGAATCTTTCAACGGGTAGAGAATTTATTAGAAATGTTGGAATTGTTGCAAAATGAGATGTAGATTGAATATCAAAATGATAATTTACTATTTCAGACTGATGTTTCGCTGATTAATCTGTCACTGAAGATATTTGAATAATTTTGCGTTTCGTGATATTAATTTACGTTTGAAGAGAGTTGCACATTTAAATGAAGAGAGAGAATGCTTAGGTTCAGATTGAACCTTTAAATGATTTTCGTTCCTTGAATGGTGTGATTGGTTTAAATATCAGAAATGGATCTATCAATGAAACAGGGGTTTGTTGGAAATATATTAAACTGAATCTTTAAAAAAGCAATTTTAAATCATTTTATATAAATTAAGAGATAAATTAAAAACGAATTTGATATGATTCGAATTTCATAATTTTATAATATTTAACTTACACATCTAGTATCATCTATACACGTGTATATATTCGTAAATAAGTTTGTAATTTTAAAATTTCTTTAATTTTAATATATCTCGGCTCTTGAAACAATCTTCTGTATCAATTATGCTATTACTATTCACGAGTATTTGATTTCTTAACAAAAATATTTCACAGTAGAGATAGAAACCTTTCTTGAAATTCCATATCGCAAATTACATTTTCCCTTATCGAATTATTTAACTAACCCTCCATCCAGCAATACGAATGTCCAAAATTTTAATTATCCTTCGAGAATTGTAATTCAATCTAGTAATTTCCATCGTTGCTAACGATCGTGTTTCAATTTTGGAAATATCAAAATCTAACCTTCTCCTCTGGTGTAAATAACTAAAACAATTTTAATTAATTTTAAACGATCTACTGCAAATAATTCACGGTAATTCTACGATGTATTAGCAATCGTAATTAATATGATTAAAACGTTGGTCCTTTCCCACCCAGTGAAAATTAATCATTTACAAAGTGCTGGCGCGACACGATTTGCTTGATTCGCTTCATTTATTTAAAATTAGTCGCATCAAAACTCCACCATATTACAAACAACTCTATGTCATTTCCAATTGCACCGATATTCATCAACGTGGATTCGCCGAAACACTCCAAGTTCCTGCGAATTTTACGGTTTTGCAGATATGTCGATGGATCCACGATTATTTAAATACTAAAATCTGGTAAATCGACGTCCATTCCAATTTCAGTTTAGAACGATCGGAATAAAATATAAAATGCATATACCCAACTGTGGAATAATCAAACAGTGAATTTTATATAAAACAGTAATTGGCCATTCTGTGTAGTTGTTTGAGTTTATTTTTCGTATTTTCAAATAGCAATCGTTTTTGTTCTGTGCTGAATAAATCGTACGAAGGGTTGACTTTTTGCGATTAGAATATCGTTGAACTATGGGCAAAAGAATTGCAATCGATAACAGCTTTTTAACTTGGTTGGAAAATATAGGAAATACAAATTGTCATAGAGAAATTTGTTGCTTGATTGATAAATTCAGTTTAATTGGAATATCAATGAAATAATACGATCTATAGAGAATTTAGAGGTTTATTCATACTGGCTTTTTCCAAATTGTTTGGAATATTAAAATTTATGAATGACACCGGTATAATGCATAGAATAAAAATATTAATTTATATTTTCTTCAAAAAATCAGAAATAATTTCAAACAGGTAAGAGATTCAAGATAATAGCCGGTAATAACTATTACGTCGAAATCTTTTCATATCTCCACGTAATTATATTTAAATTAATGGAAATTAATTTATCTTTATCCTTTGACGGATAAAGATGAAAGAATTATATTTTAATGAAAATTCATTGCTACGAAATTTTTCTACAAACGAGTTTCACGTATGTATATCTGAAATTAAATATGAATAAAAATAGCATGCATTCATACGTATGTACAGAAATATGCTCTTACAAATGTAACGAACTTTTCCTAGAAATTGCAAGTCAGCTACTTTTATTGTTTCATTCTTCTCCTAATAACGAAACCTTTTTAAATTGAGATTCGTTTACATCTGAACATGATCATTAAAGGAAACATCGTTTATTCGAACTCTGATATCGTTGCATTCTCATAAATTCGCGGAATTTTTACAGGAAATTATACGTTGATCCTTTACGTTGCTTCGTTGGTTTCCCAATGGCGAAATTATTAATTGTGTAATATGAACAAGAAAATGAAAAAACATTGTCCGTTCATACGCTCACAGAGATACATTTTTATAAAATTACAAAACCCTCCATTTCACTGTCTTATTAATATCCATAGTACGTTATGCTCTTTGTGGACACGAAAATGGAAATGACAAATTTTGATACGTTTACAACCACATGCATTTGGAAACAAAAATGTAGGGGCAGTTTTGTTTACCAGTCGAGTCGCTCTGAAAATCGGTGAATACTTTTTCACTCTCCTAATGTTCTCTTCAATTTCTATTTGCCTTGTAACGAAGTTTCTTGAACAGGATTGACTCTGTTCACGACTGATCAGCAGTGGGATGCTTCTTACCGCGGCAACGATAAAGAAAACTCATATTTCCCTATTATTCTTTCAACGTGAAGGAGTAACAGGTAGAAGTTGGGAAACTACATCGATTCTAATCGCAGTCGAGTTTGTATAGTATGGTCTACGGACATGGACAACGGGGATGGCAGAAATTCGTAGTTGTTTCTTGACGAAAATTGAATTTATAGACAAGGAAGAGATGTGTCGTAAAGAGATAGTGCCATTTTTATTATTGTTGTTATTTCTGTATTTAGAGGTAGGATCGCAATAGCTATTATTTTAGTCTTTGGATAAATCTATCGCACCGTTTTGAGCCGAAAAACCTTTATTACACTTTCTTACACGGACTAAGGATAAAAAATAAAAGAATATCTTAAACCTATCGATCAAATCCCTCGATTATATCTAGTACTATCTTCTAGTTACTATTTATCGTAACTAGCGCATCTGCATATGCATGGCGAGCGCCAACTCACGTTGTCATTTTCAACGATTATCTTTCATTCTTTTCTGTTTTTATCTTGCAATACTACACTTACATACTGGTGGACCGTCGTTGAATCGATCCGATCGATCGATCGGAAAAACTGGCCGGCTGGTTAAGTTCGTTCGTCTCTGAATACAAAATCCAGCAATTCAATTTCCGTGACTGCTTATCGATTGCATGTATCCGCCGTTTCGCTTTTATTCCGTTTAACGCTTGAACAGTGGCGTTCCTCGTCGCGCACGCTCTTTGAAATTATCGTGGCTTAGAGCAAGACTGGTCTTAATGAAACTGGTTGAGAATGTTTGTGATCTCGTGTGTGCGTGTCTCGCTAATCGAGAGAAATCGAGCCGTGCTTCCAGCTAGTATCGGTTTGATTTTCGTGAGATAATATCGGAACTCGGTACAGCGAGTGATTCGTTTACTATCAGAGAGCGACACTTCGTTTAATTCTTCGAGAACAAGGGATATTTTTCAGACGTACCGATACAACTTACGGCAGTAAGTCGTTTGTTTTCGAAACTACGATCACGTAATCTGCGTCGATATAAATGTAAAAAATTGAAAAATCAACGAACAGAAAATTCAACGAGCTTTCACCGCACCTAGATCCAGCTAAGAGCTTCAGCCGTACATTTTTGATCGACACAAGATCTGTGTCCGATGTGCTGGCTATACTGACTGATTGTTTTTACATGCTTGGAATGTCAACATTCAGTTGTTTTGCTAATCATTTGTCACAAGAATGCGCAAAGCTTCGTAACACAACAAAAACATTTGTCTCTGGTTGCTTAAGTCACCGATTCAATCGAAAAACATGAAAACGAGATATCTCGCGACCCGTACGTAACGTGTTAATACGCAAATAAAATTTCTCCAATCGTCTAAAAGCGTGTTATCAACGTGAAAAATTGATCGTTGTCTGGATCTCTCGTTTTCGGCAAAAGATCCGAGGAAAAGTTCGGTTCTGCTTGTCTCGAAACAAGATTTCGAGAGCCGACAGACCGAGGCAGCGGTGGCTGGCAGGTGTCATCGATCGACAAAGGGAAAGTTCAACGAGCTGCAGCGTGAAGTTCGCGGCCAATTTCCCGGCGATCCCGGGCTCACGAGCGAGCTGCGATCTTGCCGTGGCTGGAACACGAAGCTGATATCGCTGCCACCAGTCAGCTTTTCATTATCGTCGCACAGACGTCAACTGCTTCGCTGTGGGATCGAGTGTTCCCTAATTAAGCCGATCGGATATCGCGCTCTTCTTCGTTCCATGTCAACCGCGAGCTTGCCACGTGGCTGCTCGCTCGTTGAACAAACGTCGTCGTTTAACCTCGCGGGAAACCAGCCTTTTCGTCGCCGAAGGATCCTATTTTCTTTATGCAAACATCGCTGTCATGTGTCTTCAGAGTCACGCTGCGTCTTACACGTCAGATTATTCGATATTTTCTTGGATTTTTAGCGAAGGATACAGGCAATCGCCTTACTAGATCGCGGATTTTTCTGCAAATTCATATTTCTGAGGAAAGGTCGGATCCAGGCTGTGATTAGTTTCACTAATCCTATCAAATATTATAGCACTCGTTGTATTTTGAATATTTTATATATTTCTGTGTATTGCATTCTGCGTATTCTACGAATTTTTTGTCGTTAAAATATGCGTAAAAATGATTACGGACTTTCTTAAACAATAATTTGGTAACTGATGCTATTAGAGTATTGATAAATGATAAATTGTGAGTCGCAAACACGAACACTTTTCGGAACTTTATAATTTTGTAATTTGTAGTTGAAAATCGCTGAAGCGTACAAAGTAGAACATTGTAAACTAATAATATTACATCGATACAGACATCGAATTAAATTCTACACGTTCGGTTGATAAATTTCTGAACAAAGTTTGAAGTTTAATTCGACACGGGTGAAACAGACTATCGTGCACTTACTCGTGCGCAATTGTGCATCGATTTATATATATTCACGCGCTTGATCCGTGCATACGTTATACCGATTAAACGGAGAATAATAAACCGTGGATACGTGATCTAATTACCATAATTGTCGATTTGATTATGCCGAATAAAGATTTATTGTGTACGAATTAGTTCCTATGTACGAGACAGTATAAATTAGTGAATTAATTATGTAGATAACCCTGAATCGTTGTTGTTTTTCATTAAAACACATTAATTTCGTTTTAACTCCATCTACGTTCGCCTGGCGTCCACGAAAATTATCCGTTTGTTCATTCCGAGAACTGAAAAAGCTATTAAAATAATAACAAACCAGAATTTATTTATTCTCTGTAACTCGAGTAATGTAATTAAAGGGTTGGCTTTCGTAGGATTAAATATTTTAATTGAATTAGTCTTCGTTCGAGATACAAGTTTTAAACTGATGTTTTATTTAATTCTTTTGAAAGAAGATTTTCTGTAAAGAGCGCCTACAATGTCACTCATAATTAAGTAATATAACATTTATAATTAAAATACTTGGGTAAATCGTAAAAGTTTTAAGATAAGATTGCCAGATTTAAATCTATGATTTGAATAATCTCCAAACTGTCTAATATACGTAAATTATCAAATTATCTAAAAATTTGTGTAATTTTATATTTCATTGAAATAATACGGAAATTAAAATATGTTTTCCAGCGACACTCCGTCTCCATATTATACAAGAAATACGCATAAGTTGATAAAGAATCCGACCAATTCCACGTTACGTAAAATTTCCAAGCATCCCAATTTATTCGTACGTCTCACTTTCGCCCACCTCTGCCTTCAAAATTCCACAAATCCCCAACCCTACAGTCAAACGTTCCCCAAAAAGACCAAAGAACGTTCCATTTACTCGACGGAATCACAGAACTCGTTTACCTCGGTGTATCCACCAAACGTCTCCGCGAAATGCAGCAGGTGTCGCCGAGAGGCGGAAAAACGAGTCCATCTCTTGTATCCCGGTCTGTTCTCCGCGTGATCAAAATGGATATGTACGTGGAAAAACGGCGTCGAGACGGTTGGACCATTCCTACCGGGAAACATCAGGTGCGGAGTTTATGCAAGATAATTTCCACGAGACGAACATTCGTCAGTGTCGCACAACGGAAGAAGAAGCTTTATAATAGGTTTTCGATTCGAGAAATTCGACGAATTTCAACGACCAGGATATCGTTGAAATATGAGCAGAATTAGAAATTGAACGATGTGTGAGGGTTGCGTAAAATATCACGCTAAAAGCGTTCCCTTCTGGCATTTTTTAATTTCTTTTTTATTACATTTCTTCACTCATCGTCTTAATTCTTTGTTTCTTTCGATACTTTATTCGCTGTTCCTCTTGGAATTCGATATTCTTTCTTGAAGTTTTTAGATGGTTAAATTCTTGCTAGAAATATGGGACGAAAGAAGAATGATCGTGGAAAGTCTTAAGAATTTCTTGATTCGTGTCTCGTCTCAAATACACATACAGCGAAGAAAATACTGTCCTCTGTTCTTCCACAAAAATTTGTATAGCATGCATAAGCAGTTAGAAATTACGTAGACTCTAATTAGGAGTATTACTTTCCGATCGTAAAATTTCTTTTATTTTCTAGATATTAAATTACAAATAATAATTAAAATTTCTAAGAGCAACTTAGGTGCAACTAACAAAAATTGTAATTAATTTCATCAAAATTGACTCGCTTGATTTTAAAATCGACAGATTTCGACCAAAAATCCCACGGACTCTCGATCACGCGTCTAATCTACTTTTCACCCCTGTCATATTCTAAAATACCCCGACCATTTAATTTCCACGCCATTAAAACTTCATTATTATTAAAACGTTGAAAACACAGGACTCGATCGTTCAGCATATTCAAACCTGTTCTCAAACCTTTTTTCCCCCTATGCGTAGCACGCTGCTTTGGTCAACGTTCGACAAAGGGGGAGAAAAATGGGGATTACAAATTGCAGCGATCTCTGACTATAGGTTCGCCGCGTTCCCAGAAATGGAAGGGAAATTGATTTTTTATCGCTGACTGAATAACTGCGTTTCCACGGAATCCTGGTGTTGTCGGTTTTACGAAATAGAGAATAGGTATTGTTGCCTTTTACCAGGGGGTGTGAACCGCTGGGGTACTGGGGTGTGTCGGGGGAAATTGCGTTAGGGAATATTTTAAAGCCACCAAGGCTATTACACCAAGACCTATCGCGATGAAATATTTACGATTTTCTATACCGACTTAATTTCAAAACGTTCGGTCACTTTTCTCCGTAGATTGTCTTTTATTCGTACATAGATTACACTCGATTTATCATTCTATTTCATTTATTCTCACAGATTAATCGCAGGTGATTAGTCATTATTCTTATATTACAGTTTTGTTTTAATTTTTCATCTCGTTCATCGTCATTCTACTCCTATTCGCTGTAAAGATAAATTATTAATTAAAGCTTGAATAATTAATGAAAAAATCAAATCTGTTAATTTCTTTTAGAGCAGAAGCATCGTCGAACAAACGATATCGACGAAAGAAGGATAATTCTATGAAACAACAGACCAGAGAATATGAAACTTGCTGGAAGAAAATGTTTCGGAATAAACGAACAAAACGACGAAATAATTAGAAATATCTTCGCTCCAACACGGTCGATCAGCAAAATCCTTCTCTTAAAATACAAAATCGAGGGAAATGAAATTTCCCGTCCCCGCGAACATTGGCACGCGTCAGTACGGCAGAGTGTAGACGATGGACAGAAAATCCTTTCAAGATTCAAATTTAATCCAGAATTCTCCGTAATCGCGAAAAATGAATTAAAAGGTATTTTTCGAGTGCGCTCTAATCCCCCCCGGAAGAAAATCCTGTCGTGCAATAAATATCGTCGGGACAGTTGGAAATCGACGTCTCGACAGGCGGCCCTTGACCGCTCGTTAAACGAATTTTTTGCGCCTTTTTCGTAGTCTCAATTAAGGGAGGCAGTTCCACGCGATAGCCACGCTTTATCTCGCGTTCCTTCAACCAGAGGAAACCACGAGCAAAAGCTCGGAAAGACGCGTTTAACCGCGCTGACTTTAGCTGCGAGTAGGATTTTGCTGGCTTAACAACGTGACTCGGTTAGTTGCTTCGCTGCACCCTGTCCAGCTAGTTAAGCGAGCTACACCTTTGTCTTAACGCAAAGATCTATTTATTTAGACGTACGAGTGAAATTAGTCGATTTCCTCTGTTTTTCTCTTTTGAATTTCTAGAGTTTTCTTTAATCTGTTTCTTTAGAATCATTTTTTTTTTTTTTAATTGGGATGGAGGAAAATTGTGATGGGTTTTGATTTTTTAATACGATCTGAGATGTGGCAAGGATAATTTTATCAATATCACAATTTAATGTCTAGAGAGATTATTTATTGTAATGGAAACTGTATTCGTAGAATTTGGATACAAGGTGATTTTTTTTTTTTTGTTTTTTAGATATGAAGAAGTATTTTGTAATTCGTAAAATTACATTTCGTAACACTACGCTCTTTGCCTTTGAATCTCGTAAATCTCGTTTCTGTAACTGCATACTCTGCAGCTGTAACATCTATAACTTTGAACTCGAAGGCTTTAAATTTCATAACCTGAACCTTATAATTCTGGCTCTGCGAGTATAACTCTATAACTTTTAACCCTATAACCCTAAACTCCGTAACTGTAAACCCTATAACCCTAAACGCTGTAACTTGTAACCCTATAATCCTAACTCTGTAACTCGGAATCCTGTAACCTATGAACTTTCAAATTCCAGGTCGTGAATTTACAATCAGCAACTTTCGAACCCAATAAATACAACATACAATACCCTTCGTACCATTTAAAAAATTCATGAAATAGTTTTGAAGATAATATCAATTTTCTCATCATCGATGAAAATAGTTTCCTTAAGAAGAAAGAAGAAAAAAGAAACGGAAAAGAAGATGAATTATGGGTAAAGTTTTATCTTTGGTCTTGCTGGACGAAAACTCGAAAAAGTCAATGCACGAACCTGATTTATATGCTGACAAAAGTCGCGTTTATTCGGTAACGTCCACTTTCAGCAAACAAAAAAGTTGTTTCATTCCGGCAAGCGATGGATCACGAAGTTCCGAAAGTATTTTATAATGACAACTTAAGGGTTGCGTGTTGCAATATTCAAGCCGCAATTTCTGTAAGAGCTCCGGCACACGATATCGTGTTACTTGGTGGTTGCGATCGCGTTGGCACAGCCTGCCTGATGGTGTTTCATTATCGAGTTTCAGATAGAGTGATATTTCAAGGATATTATGACCATAAATTAAGACTTGTTCTCTTCATACTTCGAAATTTTCCCGTTACTTTCCATCGCAGCTTCGTCGGGGGAGAATCGTGTGTAAATCAGGAGATTGAACATTATTTTCTTCGTGGTTTCTTTTGGAAAATTATGAACCTACGAGTAACGTACAGTGGCTACGGTATGAAAGACATTAAGGTACAAATCGCTGCTAATAAAAGTCTGAGAAATAAAGCGTTCCTTTTAAAAGAATTTCATCGACAGAAAAAGAGTTTGTGTGTGAATAATTTAGTATTATATGCATAGTCATAAACAGGGAGTGGCGACAAAATAGAAGCATTTTTGCTTGAAAGTTTACTTCGAAATTTACCCTAGTATACACGATGTATACTTTTAACTTGGTGAAATTTTATTCTTCACCACGATTTATGCTTTCATTCATCTGTGACAGATTTATAAATGGATATATATCCTGAGATTAGTTTGATATTTTGATATTGGAAACAATTTCGTGTATCAAGCGACAGTTCTATAACATATTTTTATAAGAAATAACTTTTGCTCGGTATCGATCATTTAATTGTAAGAAAAAATTCTGTTTTAACGTAATATCGATTTTATTTTGCTAAAGATTTTTCTGAATTATTTATATTACACCCCGTAGACTTTTAAAAACGTGGAAAATTGTATAAAATACGAGAAAATACCTCTGAAAGATATTAAACATAAAATGTATGACTGAAAACAAAAGCCTAATATCACGTTCGGGGAAGCTTTCGAAAAATTTCCTGGCTTTTAATTTTCATGGCTAATTTTCATGGCTGAGAGAGGCTTATCCGTGGCGCTGGCAAATATATTTATGCATCCACGTAACCATAACTCATCACGGTCATCGAGAAACCTGAAAATTTTCAGGTATTAAAACTTGCGCTTTAATTTACCGTTTTGTTCGATGCTTTCGAGTAGCGGAGGCGTAATAGCAACGATGTTTTCAAGCGTAACAGTTTCTTCTTTGGTAATTATGGTTGATTGCGAGCTGAATGAGTTGTGATAATATTCCAACGGCTAGGAATAGACGTTTATACTATTTTAGAGAGATACGCTTGAGTCGTGTACAGGTATCTCTTCGTGTTATACTTTCGGGCATTTGTGTTTATCTTAAACTTTTACTTTATTTTCTAAAATTTATATGACCTTTCTCACACTCTAATTTTTATTTCTTTTCTAAAATTTTCACATTTATCATACGTTTAAATAACGAAAGCTACAACGTTATACAGAGGACGAAGTTGGCGGTACAGCGATAAAATTACTCGCAAGAAACGCTACATAAAGAGAAAGTCTCTACGATCAGTGTCGTCAATTCTATAAAAAGCATCTAGGGAACAGTTTGTTTAATTTGCTGTAAATTGTTCTAGTTCATACGACCGATCCATGTGTCATTAGCAACATCACTACTAAATCGAATAAGACGAATAAATGTAGAGGTTTATGTGTAGAGGGCGGTTGGTCGGTGAGGTTTAATGGGCGAGATTGCTCGTTGTTGAAACCGTCGAATATATTTCAAATGATAAATTAGTATACAGATAATGCTCGCAAAGACGCTCGTACTAACCGATTCGCTAAGACAGTGTATCGATTTGAATCAAGCTTTGCGTGAAAAACGACCAGAATATCAAAAAAGACAACACAAAGTAATTTTGCTTCGTGATAATGCACCATCGCATACAGCAAAACCGGTCAAGGAAACGATCGAAGCGTTCAGTTGGGAAATACTTTCGCACGCGGCTTACTCACCAGACTTGGCTCCGTCCGATTACTATTTATTTGCATCGATGGGACACGCACTTTCTCACCAGCACTTCGCTTCTTACGAAAATGTACGAAAATGGCTCGATGACTGTTTTGCGTCAAAAGAGCGACAGTTTTTTTGGCGTGGCATCCACCAATTGCCAGACAGATGGGAAAAATGTATAGCTAGCGATGGGCAATACTTCGAATAAAATATTTTTAATCATTTTCATACAATAAACGTGTATTCTGTATACAAAAATTCCGGTTTCATACTTACAGGCCTGATATAAAATAGGATCGCTAATGACTCGTTAATTAGATCGCTGATAATTCGTTGATAACTGATTGAAAACTGATCGACAACCGACTGTAACTCGTTTCCTCGCGATCGCCTCCGTTTATTTATACTGGTCGGGAGAGGGTCGGAAAATTCAAATTCGTCTTTGTTCGATGGTTGCACGTAGCGGTGACATTGTTTTGCCTGGAGTTTTTTATTCTTACATTACGCGTATCCTAAAGATCTTGATACTCCAAGGCAAAACAATAACATGATTTAAATTCTCTAACTCATGTGCCGCTACATAAATTTGTATAAAAACAGGCAGGTTATCATACGCAACAATGTCGAAATTAATACAATACATAAGAAACGGAAGAATCGTAAACTTTGGAAAAAAGAATAAAAACATAAAATACCTGCACATACTAAAATAAACTAATGAAAATTAATCCATACGTACGTGTACATATAACGCTTGATATTCCCGTCAAACGCTATTAATTTCCAACAAATATCGTAAAGCACAAAGATAAAGAAGAAATCTCACGAGACGTTAATCCTCCCTAACAAGTATCCGTAAGCCCGTAGAAACCGCGCAAGGTGTCCCCG
>NT_176470.1:914734-937205 GCF_000188095.3 Bombus impatiens
GCGGGGCGTGTAAAATCCTTGGCAGCGAGTTACGAAGATAGCATCGGCGCGGAGAATATAATTGAACGTGGAGTGTAAAGGGGTTCCGCGTGCGCAAAGGCACGATGATGGAAAAAGAAGAAAATATAGCGTAAAAGAGACAGCGACAGAGACAGCGGAGGACAGGAGAGGAGAGAAGAGGAGATGAGGGACTCGCCTTTTAAAAGGGGCACGAAAACGATGTCTCGTTGCTCTCGAAAAAGCCGAGTGAGTGGCAACCTCGACGACGACGATAATGATTTATTAATAAGGCCGGGATGGCCGGGGACAAGTATAAGATCTCAAAGGGGGAAAAAAAGCCTGTCTCCTTCCCCTTCGTCTTTCTTTCTCTCTCTCCTCGAGGGGCAAAGTTGTCTTTGTGCCCGGTCGCTGGCACGTTTCCTTCCTTTTTGCCGCGGCGACACGGCGCACTAGGTCGATGGAACAGGACGGCGAAGAGGAGATAAAAGAGGACGAGGAACGCCCCGAGCTTTCTGATTCCCTGCTGCACACTCGACAGACGTCTTACACGCCCCCGTCAACGGTTAACTTCATATTTGTTGACGGCACGGACGAATAATGCGAATAGTCTGGCCGCGGCTCAACGCTCACCCCAGCCGGGACTACTTGCCCAGATGAGCGTAGTTTTTAGCCAATCTTGATTGTGTCGTTGAGACACGCTTCGCTGATTCCAGACTCGCGTTGCAGGATCCTGTCGACTTGACGCTTTTAAACGGTTCAAATTTTTAGATAATTTATCGTTCGAACGCCGGATAGGTTATGGTTGTATGTAAATTCTTGTTTCGTTCCTAGTGACCACTCGATCCTGGATTAAGAACGATGTTCGCCAATTTGCATTTGAATTTTTGTTAATGCTTCGAGCTCTGGAATGATTTATCGTTTACACGGACAAATGAAATACGTAGATTGCGTGAGATTTGTAATTCGTTGACGAAGATCGTGGTTGAAAAACATGGTCGATTAAGTCGATTAGATTCGTTGAGTGGTTGGATCTTTCGTAGGTAATTTCTCGTTTAAGTACGAAGTGAATATTTCAATATTTTAATAATCTGTTGGAAGATGATACTTTGAAATATATTATAGACTACCAGGCTAAATATTGGACTCTTTGGAGTTTAAAAATTGAACTCCTTGGAATTTATAGCGACTGAATTTTGTTTCTTAAAAGTAGGATGAGTAGACTAAGGACACTTGCTGCGTACGAGAGACTAATTATTAACCAGTTCGGTACAGCTTTTAGCGACCCTCGACACGAACAGCGCAGTTTTTTTAGAAATTCTTGACTCACTTTCCGAGACCAAGCGACTCGGTTATTGTTGCAGAACAAGTGGCATCTTAAGATGTTATTGATCCATACAAATTGAACGCTCTTCTCATCGAGATATCTGAATTTAGCTCGTATAAATACTTTAATATTCTGATGTAAGTAGAGTTTCTCGAATCTCGAAACACCATTTGTTATACTTTTACTTAGAAAAAGACGCTACACGCGAAATTGCTCTCTCGACAGAAATTAGAGGCTCCGTGTTATCTGTCTCGGGTACGATCGATCACTGAAAGCCGCATTTTCTGCTTCGTGGCGTATTTAAATTTAGCTTTTTAAGCTCGAACGACGAACACAGGAGACCACATTATCCCAGAGTAATTATTTTACACAACACCTAAACATAAAATCAATCTTTAAATATTCTTGTTTGTTAATAGAACTCGCAGCTATAAACCGAATGAACGTTTTCAAAAATTGTTCACCGCGAGGGATGCGAAAATTCGATAAAAATATCCAATGTAATATATACAAGCATATATATACAATTAATCAACAAAACAGTGTTAATAGCAAAAAATAAAAACTCTCATCTAAATGATGGATGTTATTCTCGCAGCAGAGTCCTAATCACTTCATCGCGCGCTAAAATATTAAACGGAGTTTTCAACAGAGCAGCGTGGAATTTTCACCGGTTTTGAAATATACATTGAAATTGAAAGGCAGTCGGCTAGTTTGCGTGCAGTTCCGCTTCGGCACCACAAAGACTTTTAATAAAGAGGCACACGTTAGAAGCGGGCCTGCGTTCTCTCTTGCCACGAGAGCTTCGTTTTTCACAACTAATTGACTCGCGCCACTTCGCTTTTAATTATCTCGACTCAATCTCCCTTTTTCGTCGTAAACACCGTGCGTGCGAGCACGCGGCCATTTCCCCTCGAATTAAATACGAATGCGTCAAAGCACAGGACCGAACACGAGAGCAACTATGATCGCGAAGAGTACGTGGTTAAGAATTACTTAATTTTCTATAATATTTTCCATGGATACCGAGACAATGTATTTTACGTACGACATCTTGAACCGACTGTCAGCTTCACGATTCTTTGATGTTACGAATGTTTGTGAAATTCGTGAAAGTTGTCGCTCGTGAGATGGCACCAAAGGGATATTGTTCTTCGAGAGTGGAGAAGTGCTCGACGAGTTCGCCTTATTCTCCTTCCATCTCGTCCAACTTACATGTAGAGTGGCGGTAAATCTTACGACCTCGTTGGATCGATTTCATCTGAAATTCGTCTGCAGATACGAGACAAGGATCCGGGCATTTGTCGAAATTCGATGATTTTGAAAAATTGAGAGAACAATTTGCAGGTGAATATATACGATCAGTTTACGGTGTACGAGGATTGTTCGAGGACGAAAGTAATCCACAGGAACCAAAGACGAAGAAGAGGTATTGATGCAAAATTTTTAAAAGGAAAAAATTTGTAATATATGGAAATAAAAAGTTGGGAATTAAAAACTGCAAAAGTTGGATATTGAAAGTTAGAAACATGGCGAATTGGAAATTATAGTAAGCGAGAAATGGGAGATAAGAATTGGGAATTGGGAATTAAGAATTCCAAGTTGGGAATTACAAAAATTCTGAATTGAAAATGCTAAAAATTATGAATCGCAAATTATAAAAATTGTAAAATACAGCGATGATTATATCATCGAAGCTTCATAACTGTTACAAATTTTTTTACGATCTTTTATTACCGATAATTTCCTCTCCGAAAAATTTAAAATACCACAATTCATGTTCCATAAACGTCGAACAAAGATACATAATTAACAAGCTGATATAACGTTTTCGATACTTTTCGCTTATAAAGCCAGAATAAAAGAAGTAAAAGGAAAAAAGTGGGAGAGAAAGAAAAAATTGCACGGTCAGGATAAAGAAGGGCATTTTAATATACGGCTACGAAAATATGCAAAGTGTGGAGATACAGTGAATAAAAGTGCGGTGTTTCCTGAACAAACGGAAATTAATTAGCAAAAATACACGAAGGGAATTCGCGTTGTGGATAGGAATATCGCATGAACGGAGCTGCGGGGCGACGATAACGTCGATCTGGTTCACGTGCAATTAAATCATATGCGTGAAAATAAATTTAACGATTCGTATTATGGCCGATGCCTGATTAAACGCATCATCGGTGAGAAAAAGATAAATTCTGGTGTCGCGTGCGAACGCCGGATGAATTTATCGAGAAGGAATTACGCGCTCCCTGGAGAAATACTCGAATAAAATATATTCATTTGGTTGGCGTTATTTATCGTACTTTAATTGCATTATTATTCTGTTTATACGAGTGAAATTAATCATTCAGGTTCCTTTGTTAGCTGTTGAGAATTGTTGGAAGTTGTAATAGTTGGATTGCGACCGACACAATGGTAGATTACTTGTAATAGTGTAGCAGTTGATCAAGTAATAATAGCATGGTAGTTGACGAAAGTTCAAACAGAACAGCGATTATGTTCATTTGCGGTAAGAACAGTTTGAATTGTCTTTAAATAGAACAATTAAAATTCTACCAATATGTAGGAAGAGAGATTGACTTTAGACATTTTTGCAGAAATACTTGATATACAACTGCCATAGAAATTTATATCGAAAGGCTAAGAAACGTAGAATACGATTTTATGAGAATTTATATTCTTGATTTTGTTGGATCACAGAGTTACACGAGCGTTGAATAAGTGAGATTAATTTATGGCTCGGATCGCGAGATCAAGCGGCGGAAATATCGACACGCGTTACCAGTGAAAAGCACGCGAGGCTATATCATGCAAGACAAGACCCTCTATTATACGTCTATGATAGCTCTGTGTGACACCCGGTAATTTGAGTGTCCATTCTCTGTGAAACTCGAACCGCATTGTTTAGGACATCAAGCGGAAATGAGATTCTAATACCGACTGATCACTTTTTCCGCCTCTGGCGATATCTCGTTTCGGTGTTTAAACGTAACTACTTGATCATAAACAACGGTCAAACGCAATTACGTCGGGTCGTATGCGTTCGCAGGAAACGCCCGTATAAACGTCGATTAGAATTTTTATCGCGGAGCCTGCTATTTTCTAAGAAAGTCAATTTCGTTCTTTTTATTTTCGTTCTCCGAATTTAGCTTGGAAATTTCTGAAAAATTAACTTTCATATTTCTCTGTATACGTTTCGCGATCTTGAAATTTGGCTTCTCTTCAAACTAGGATTTGTCCTTTTTACAGTTTGTAGGATTTTCGTTTTACAACTTGAAACTCTTTTAAAAATTGCTTTCGATGTTTTCGTACAATCTTTATGATTTCTAGTTTGACATTTGATAATCCATGGAACTTGATATTTTGCATTTTCCATGCAGCTCGGGGAAAATTCTTTTTAGCACTTGTAATCAACAATATATAGGATGTCCGGGGTGAAAAAGCGGCGGAAGAGTCCGATAGAAGTAGAACAATCGATTCGTTGCTGCTGATACCGCAAATTGAGTTCATCTGCCATCGCTTCTACATGGTTTTCCACCAAGGGAACGCTCGAATTACAATGTTCTCGCGATCCATGGTCGCAGCAATAACTTCCGCGAAACGAGAAAGTTGCGTTTCACTCGATTTCTATTGGTGTTGTTAGGATGTTTGTCCTGCGATAGTCGTCCAACTATCTTCGATGCTCTCGACGAACGTGAATTGACTTTTTCCTCGTGAAACTTATGCGAAGTCATCGAAACGATTCAGATAGATATCCATAGGAAAAGAAACAACTCGAATACTTGGAAAGGAATTTGTAGTATACGAATAATTTATACGAATAATTATAATAAATAATAGTAAAAGAAGCGAGTTTCGAGATACTTCAATCACGCTGTCGCGTCATCTGCATTTGACAGAATCTTTAACGCACGTCACAGAAATGAAAGTACACCGAAACCTGGCAAGACAACCGCGATGACAGCGCGAAGAGATACCGAGAATGGAAAAAATGAGTTTGAAACCAGCCAGGAAAGCCAGCTGATTTTTTCTGAGAGAGAAACCACTCGGCGAGGACAATTAGCATAATAAACGAAGTCGCGAATAAAAGAGGGCCGTGACCAACGACGTAGTCGGTCTCGTGATTAGGACAACAAAGAGTGGCGGGTATGGCTTATCTGGTGGGCGAAATGTCAATTAACGCCGAGTCAGTGGTAGCTTGTGAAGCGTCGGTCGACGATAGAGAAGCTGGTTTTCGTGCCAGGAAGCTTCGAACTCGCGCCACGTCTCGTTTTTTTACAGTCGTTCGTTAGCTACTGGCTGCCTCGACTCGCGACTTCGCCAGAGTCAAAACGTATCTCTTTCCTATTTCCTTTTCCTCTTTCCTATTTTCTTCATTTTTCTATTTCTCGAATCTACTCGAAATTAGCTTAATTTCGTCTGCTCCACCTGATTTTGACGGATGGTTAAGTTTATTCCAGGCGAGAACTAGGTTGCGTATCGCGAGCTTGCGGATGTCGCGAGAGGAAGTGCTTAGAAGATTTCGAGGGGCGTGTTGAAGGAGCTCTTGCACTCTGAGAATCGTATGTTAGAAACAGGGTAGACATTGAATTTGGATGGTAGGGAAACGTGATGGGAAGGTTTGTAGGGATTGCAGGAATTATAGTGAAAGTGGTGGTTGCGATTAAAATGGCTGCTTGCAGGTTGGTTGTGTTATGCAGGTGTCGAAAATAGTTCGATGACGAGATTTACAAGCGAATAAAATTCTGTAGTTGAATTGCAAAATCACTTCGCAGCAAACTTTTTACGAAATTTCAAATCGTTTGACGAAACAAGAGCGTTCTTTTATTGTTTAATTATAATTAAAAACTGTATTTAATTTTCTGATCTAAATATAGCAAAGTATAGCCAAGTATAGCAAAGTTTAAGTTATGTGTTACAAGGAAGCATCGAAAGGACGATGTTCTTTCAAACGAAAGATTTATTTGATCTACTTCATCAATTAAAGTACTCATTTACGTGGGTATTGGTGAACTATACCTTTCAGTCCATTGACGCTTCTCCTTGATGTGGTCGCGGCCCTAGCAGTCGCCACCAAAGGATTTCCCTTTGAAATTCCTGTTAAGTTAGCTTCAGACTGGTAATCGATTCCTTCACTTACAGAGTGTCTTATTGTACTCGGTGAATAATCGAATAGAAAGTCCTTTACGGAACGCGATTATAAAAAAAATCTACCTTCTAATTTCGCTTGACATTCATTTTTCAAATTAATCAACATTTTCATTAATAACTTAATAGAAAAAGCTAAAAATGTTATATAGAAAAATATATATATAAATAAATGTTAATATAGTCTCGTAAATAATCGAAATTTTTTTCATTTTATTCTCCAACTACTTCGCTCCGCCATTTCGTTCGCCTCGTATGTTTCAACCTCCATCATTCCCTTCCTACATGACTTAGAGCATTATTTCTTGCATTTTTATTTATTTCCCGAGTGAACCATCTACCATGCCAAGATTCAGAAGGAATCCTCTACGATAAGAGAATTCGAATTAATTTTCTCAGCGGTCAGTGACAACGGGGTCAGCGCCGCTTGGTTCCCATGTATCGTTCCCTATGCAATAAAATAATTTCAATTGCAAATACACGACGCGGTCGCGTCGTATGAAATTTAAATAGGACAATTAGCCCGCGCGTTACGCTTTTCTTTTTCTTCACGGTACGGGTAACGCTTCTTCTCGCCCTGGAGGACGCGCATCCCCGAACGAACACACCGCATTAATTATTCATATCAGTTGCACGCCTGAGAATAACGCTCTCCTGGACCGTGCCTTTTCCTTTTTCTCTCTTTTTCTGCCTCCAGTTTCGTCGTTTCTCTTTGCCGCCGTATAACGTATTTCTCAGCGGAGGTCGTTTCGTGAACGGACGCTTAATAAGGATGATCTTTCGAGAATTTCGTTCATGGATGCATAAATTGACGGCATAATTAGTGAATTAATAGTAAAGAGCGCTCGGGCATAGTTGAAAAGACTAGAGTTCCTACGGAGAAATTTTTCCTTCCTTTCTGAGAAAAATCCTAGAGATAGCTGTAAGAGGGGTTTTAATATATCATGAAATCACAAATAGAGAGATTAAGAATATAGTATATTCAAATCGGGCACGTAATTGGACAGAAAGGAACTTCGTTATTCAATTTGAAAAATTCATCATTTGTAGTATTATATTCGAGAAAAGTTGGAGGATATTAAATTCGCAAAAGATCCGCGAAAGGAGTATACGGATCGACCACTTGACGGCAAAATATATGAGATAAGTTAAAGATGAATCCAGGAAGTACATGAATGTCTGCCTTCTCCTAATTGCACGGTTCAAAGGGTCTGCTTCTAATGTCGAGCTACTTACGTCCGTGAAACGCTCTATATGGAAGTAATAAGGAGCTTACGGATCAGTGAGTCTTCGGTTACAAAAGCCATATCGATCAAACGGACGGGAAAAGTCGAATGGTTCTTCGTTGGATTCGGATCGTGGAATCGTCGGATTCTTGGATGTGATTCAATCCCAAAGTAGCCAGATATTTTTCACTGGAGGGAGAATATGGAAACTTCAAAGCAAAATATGAACGGACACAAGGAATATTGATGAATGGCCATGGAACGCGTTTGATACAGAACGGGTGTTAGAAAAACAAAAAGAATTTTTGATAGAAAGGATCGATGGAATATTTCGAAAGCTTTTGGACGAGTCGAATATTGAAAATTTTATTTGACTTATCGATTTTTAAGATGTAATTGACAGTTCATATCTTACTTTAAACGGTTAATTTCATTATAAAGCTACGGAAACTGTACGAACTCAAGACATGTTAGTATACAAAATTCGTTCTTACAAGAAATTCAAATACATGTTCTTCAACTACTCTGGAATTAAAAACATCCTTAAGCAGCATCTCTAAGCTACTGTATCTCTTAACCTTACTTTCACATTTAAACTCATTATTCCTTTAAAAGCAACCGTAAAAGGCAGAGATCGTTGAAAGTAGCTATGAAAGGCAGAGAAACCCATCGCAACTTAATTAAACGTCCTCGCGATGGAACAACTTGCAGCCACCGATATCTATAAATCGACAAAGTAAAATTTGACGTTTTTCTTCAGTGAGATGTCTAAAGGTTTTGCAGGATCTCCAATCCGCGATATCAAAAGCCACGGACGGTAAACAAGAAACAAGAACAGACAGAATCCGTCTATCCAGCGAACCGAGTGTCTCTTTGAATTCCGGGTCAAAAGTTGACCCTTCAAACCCAAAAAGGCGCAAAGGGCGGCTTTGATCGCAAGAACTACTCCTGTTTCTTATCGTTTTTGCGTTTACCAGCGGCTGAAACTGCTGTCGAGCATCGTTTCTCAGCCGTTTCGACTGGCTCCTGTAAACCGACCAACGAGACGTTTTCTCCGCGACGGAAAAAGATGCTCTTGCAAGAAAATTTTATTTGATTTTAAAGCTAAACAATATTTTTTGACAAATTGATTAAAGCGCATAAATCGAAATCTTTCTCTTAAAACGATTGCATGATTTTTAGAAATAAAAATGTTTACCTTCGTCGTAATGACCTTATTACCTTCCTTCGAGTTTCTCGATTAAAATAAATTTCTCTAATCGTCGCTGCAAATCTATCAAAGTATCCGAATACTTACGCAACGACAATAGAAAAAAAGTTAATCCCTTCTACAATCCACACTTTTTCTCGCTGATTCAACTTCTCGTACAATATATTTATTACGTCGTAAACATTTGTCTTATGTATTATACATACAATCCTGATCCTGTGCATTATCTTCAAGCAATTACGTAAATGTCTCTTGTACCATATTTTTCGTCTTATTCCAGGATCTTGTAAATAATGTCACTCTGAACTACATGCTTTCTTCATGAAGCTTCCCTCTGTTGTTTTCTTGGTCCAGAATCATTTTTCTCTTTCTCTTTAAACGAACCGCCCTAAAAGCGGGCGTCGCCCTCGGCTGTTTTTCGCGGGCCACCCTCTAATTGACCCAGTTCGCGGGATAAGTATCTTTACCATATATAGTTGACGTGGAAAGTTGACTTTCCGGAGTCTTCTTGTTTCCTTCGTACTTGTCAGAGTTTTAGGCGGATAGAATTTTTGGAGGTTAAAAGATGAAATTGTTTCTGCAAGATACGCTGCTTCGTATACAGCTGCTACGAAAGGTATTGGCACATCCCTTATTTTTCAATACAGCATTTTTCCTCGATATTACCAAATGATAGAAAATTTAATATGTCTCTTCCTGTTTTCTTGGTATTCGCTAAAATTGTAATTTTATTCGTTTCAGTCCTGAAAGAGGTTTGATGATTCTAGTTCTTTACAATACTTTCTTCTATCACGTGGTTCGGAACGTAAAGTGTCGCTTTTAATTAAAAATTTCTTTGCGAACGTAAACGAATTTCTATCGATGGAATATTTTATTCATTTTTGTTGAAACTCTACTATCTCGTAGCAGGCAGGTCGAGAATCTCGTACTCTCAAAATTCACTTAAAGAGCACCTAACTAAACAGAAATAAACGAACTGATCAACACACTGGTCGACCTGTGCAAAGTGTACCGAAAGACAATCTGAGGTAGTCGGTTTAACTTTAACTATAGTTGCATCTAAGTCAACCGTAGTTCAAATTACCTGTAATTGGTTTCGCTCACTCTTCATTCGATCGTCGACAGTTTATTAAACGAATAATTGTCGAAATTTAGCAACATCGTATTAAAATTCAAAATATTAGATTGTCCGAAAAGCGTCTCTCTTTCGCAAACGTGTTTTTTACAACAGTGCACCTTCGTACAAAGGTGAAAGCAAGTCTATGAAATGTCGCGGTGTTTATCTCAACAGAACAAAATCGATCGATCGACAAAATAATATAAAACAAAAAACCTCGCGCTTCTATTATTTCCTCATAAAACGAAAGAAACTTTCCGGACAATCTAATAGATAACAACGTTTTTATAAGTATTATTAACAGAGTAGAAAAATTTAAAGTTTTCCAACAGGAAATATTAGTATCTTCTTGTAAATCATTCTACGTATCGTTTTAAAACGAAGAATTTCCTCTTTCGTATACGATCTCTGTTCCGGATTTGTTGTCGATATTTAAAAATCATGTAACATATCTATAGGAAATTCGATCCCAATTATAATTTTGCCAAAACTTTTAGGAAATAAAAAAAAAGCTCGTTCTATTATTCTATATACGTTGGAACATTCGTCTCGGAATAACGATGTTCCCCGCAACTGTCCATATAATCCCAGACGAAGAATAACGAGACAAGACAGAAGCATGGACCGTTACGCGCGATAATTAACGTCGAATTCGTACATATGTAGAGAATTGTGTGCGCGAGCCGAATGCCAGCTCGAATAAAACAACGAAGAGAAAGGTAGGAGGAAAAGAGAATAATTCGTTTGCTTTTGAAACCGACGTGGCTTTTCCCCGTGGGCCGATGGTAACGGAGGGTTAAGTAAAGTAATAACCGAGTAACCGTTTAACTCACAGTGTGTATAAGTATAGCAGAGAGAATGGAAAAGAGGAAGAGAAGGCGACGTCTCAGTTTCTGTTTTATCCGTGAACGAAACACGAGTCTAAAGAGATGAAACGCGTCCCGCGAATTAGAATGCAAATTAACGACGACGTGTAACTGGGAATTTAAATCATTTTTTGTTGGACATATTTTATGGAATTCCTGCCGCTATTTTATATAATAATATTGCCATTGCGAATGATAATGAGAGTAGTCGGTGCGTGAAAATTAACAACGGATTCGAATAGGAGGGAGGAACTGGCAAGTGAATGAAACGAAATTTTTATAATGTAAAATGATGAAATGTAAAAGTGGTACAAAGGACGTATAATTGAGAAACGTGAGAATATAGAGGGATAATACTTTTTGGATTTATTCTAGATAATTATGGCAAAATGAAGGGATTGGACGTAATGTGAAACGTGGTACGAAAGGTGTTGTTAATATGGTATTTCGAACGAGTGTATAATACGGAATAGACGTCGTTTAGGATAAAATAATGTAGCTCTAAGAATTCGTCTATGAGGCTATAACGATTCGAGTATCTCTTATTATTCAGAAAGATTAAAAAAACAATTCTTCGATAAAAATCCTTTTATAAAGTTCGATCTAAATGAAACACAAAATCAATCATTCGCTTAGAAAAATTTCTCATCCACTCTACGTATAAATATTCAATGTTCTCGAGAGAAAAAAAAACATCCCTAAAATCCTGCTGTTACCCAAACGATCGATTCTCGTAAGAGAAAAGACAAACTCGCAGGTCGTCTTTAAGCTCGTTCACACCGGATTCTCTGCTGCTTTTTTTCCCCCGTTGGAGACAAAAAGGAGCGAAGGAAGAAGAGTCCTGCCCATATCGATCGACAAGGTTCCTCGACGATGGAAATTCTAAGCTGACCCTGATCGATACCCAGCCGTCTACGAGCCGCACGGTGTTCATTCCATCGCAGATTTATTCGTCGCTGCTGGCCGCTTTATTCTCTTCTCCGCAATGCAACCGATTATTTCTTCGCCTAGCGACAAAGCAGCCACCATTTCCCAAGGATTACGCGTTCTTTTCGGATTAAACGGTGGATTTATCGACATGTTTTTTCGTTAGTCGAAAACAGGCTTAGTAAGTTCAAGTTGGATTGAATTGGCTATCTTTGGTTTAGGTTGATCGACGATGGATTCTGTATGAAATTACCACACATGTCCAGTTGATATTCTCAAGTATTTCGAAGGTCTTGTGGAAATTGTGGCGGTCTTGTGACTGAGAGTCGAGTTAAGTAGAGTTTTGACAGAGTGATAGAATGATTCTTTTTTCAAGTTTCGATGAGAAGTGTGTTTTAAGCCGTGGAAGAAGAAAGCGTTTCTAAGCTGCAGTTTAAAATAGACGTATTTCGATAGTTCTTAGAATATTTGTACGACGAAATTTTTTCAATATATTCTGTTGAGAATTGTGGGTCTTTGAAGCCGAAATAATGTTACAGGAACACTAAATTTACACCGAGGATTCATATTAAAATAGTAATATATTTATTTCATGGACGATTTCTTATATATTCATCGATACACACTTGCACGCGTCTCAGCACTTTCTTCCATACCCGACTGTTAACCGACTGACTAGTTTACATTCATCTGTTTTCGAGACGCCGCGCACACACACATACAAGCATCTCTACTACGCATTTAACCCAGTCCAGCACAGAAAATTATACATATCTCAACATATTCATTAGTACGTTTAATAATATTTCACTACAATATATTTAAATGACGATATTTTCTTATACTATTTTTGTATTACTTCTTGAAGCCATTCTCAAGCTATTTCTTTAAGCCATTTATTGGAACATTTACCTGCTGTATTTTTAGATTTCTATCTAAACAGATTACCTTTTAAGCCATTGACTCGGCCCATTCTGAAGCTACCTATGGACTGAAAATATCGATAATTTATTTTTACACGCGATCAAACACGCTCTAAATAATCTACTACAACATCGCCGCTTTAAGCTTCCAAAAGGAATATTTTTAATCTTTGTCAGGCGCCAGAGAACCTTTCCGATCCTCCTGCAATATTTTCTTAACGATTTTCTATCGCCGCTTGATCCTGTGTCGAACGATTTTTCCTCGAGTAGAAAAATTCAATTATAAAATGGGAAATTCCATGGCAGTTAATACGAAAACAAAATATATCGCTGCCGGTTTTCTAATTTAAAGAAATTAATAGGTGGGAGGTTATCTAAACGAGGGCCAGGACAAAAGCTCGTGAAAGCTGGTAGCCGAGGTGAATTCCAGCTACCACAATTCAGCTTCTTGGCTCAATAAAAGAAACGCTGGCAGGTACGTTCTTTATGTGCTCGTCAGATAAGTCGTGCTCGATGGAGAGTTAACAAAACAAAGCGTGGGAGGGAACCCGAGCTCAGTCAACTTGTTTAGGAAATAGAAGAAGTTGGCCGTGACATCGGGACACCCGATATATCTGTCGATTTTTCACCCGCAGCCGTGACGTCGAACGAATGACGACAAGCTTCTTTCAAATCGCACGAATCCAGATTTTACCATTGTCTTTCTTTCTTCCTTTTTGTCAGCAGTTACGCGATAAAAATAAAATAACGATTAATGGAAGAATATACGTTAGAATTGTAGTACAGTGTAGTTGTCAATTTGAAAAAAATTGAATTGTAGTGAAACGTGCTGCAAACAACTTATTTTATCAATAAAATCGCCATCCTTTTTCAATATGTACACGGGCAAAGTTTATTCAAAATTTAAATCGAAGAAACATCGTTTATTCTTTCCAAATTTACGCGTGCATTGTATGAAAATCAAATCGATGCATCGAATAGATCGATCGATCCAATTGTAACGATTTAAATGTGAATATTAAAGAAGAAAGAAAGATAGGAATTTTTTTAATTAAATAATTTTTTAATTTTACATCTTTCTATCTTTTCCGTGATATATTTTTATGCTGAAAATACTTGTGCTGGAAGCAAGGAGATTAAAAAGATACACGGGAAATTATAAACGCCAGTGTAAATTTAACTTTTTCGATTATTTCAATGGAGCTGTTTAAGTTGGATAGGTTCTCTACAGTTAGTTTTAGTTATATATTTGTTGCAAGCTCGCTGGTGCTTCAGAAAAAAACTTCAAACTTGAGGGAGATAGGATTTTTATATTTTAAATGTTTCCTTTGAGAAGCTTTATAAGCTAATCAGTTTAGAAGAATTTTTTTCCCACTTGTTAACCTCTTCTGATAACTTTGCAATTTGCATGGGAAACCGTTAACTCGAATCAGCCTTTGGATTAATTATAAAAGTCGAAATGAATCCGAGAGATTCTGGGATGTACAGATGTTCTGTGATAATAAATTGGTAAATTTGTCGTAACGTTGTTACATTTATTACATTTGTGTAACATTTGCGTTGCTTGACATATTTATTTTCCCTTATGAATGGATTTATATTTTACGTGCATTTTACATTTTCAATTTCATACCATTATTTCCCTTTATTGTTTCATTTTACTCTTCTTTAAGCCATATCCATAATTTGAAAAAAGGTCAATCTTTTTTTTACTTAAAAAGATAATCAGATTGTCCGTCGTGTCAATCGAAAAACGTAATAAATTTTCTATAAATGTATAAATAAATAAATAAAGGTGAACATCGATCGAAGAACACGTTAAACGTTCTACAACATATTCTATAATACTTCCCGCAATAAAAACTAAAACCAAGTGAAAAAACTATATTTTTTAACATATGTATCTATAGCTATTTAAAAAATTCTCCAAATATCTTATGTTTTTTAACCAATTTTTACCAATCACCGCTACCTCTGTCAAAATAAAAGAGCCTTAAAAACGATTTACTTTTCCGTAATAAGAGAAAAGTGGGAAAAGGGCAGATGATTAGTAAAACATCTCCGATACTTCGTAGAGAATAAGGCGAGCTCTGAAACTATCGATTATCTCGTTCGAGCGGAGCCGATCCTTCAATTACATCGACCGAACGTAATTTCCTCTCTCCTTACATTTAACGAGTGAAAGTTACAGGCACCACCCACTCCCTTGATCAGACACAATTTCCTTCCCCTGTCTTCTCCACCCGTTGTTCCAGTTCGCGACATCCCTTCGATTGTCCATTACCATCCACGTCATTCACGGTGTTCATACAATTAGATCGAAATTCCCGGTTATACATCGGGCGAGGTCGACACGGTTTGGAGAATCAGTAACCAATCGATGACCAAAGTTGCTGCTCAGCGTTCTGCAACACTCTGCAAATTGCTCGACTGGGACGGGGAACATCAACAAAGAGCTAATCTCGTGTGATACGTGGTACTGACGATTAGAATTTCATTGTGGAACAAGGGATATCGATCTGCGTTATTTTGTCGATTGGGAAGGCTGGAGAAAATTTGGCACAAAGAGAAGCATGATCCAGAAAGAAGCAAACAGTTTCTGCGCTTTTTTATATTTTCAGATTCAGAGATACCGATTTTTCTATATTTACTTAAAACTTGTTGGCTGCTGGAATTCGTTCACAGTATTCGCACAATGTTCGTTCCCAGCTTCTGAAGAATCAAACAAAATTAAAACCTCGAACATCCTCAACAGAGAGGAAAACAAAAACATTTCTGAAATAACGCCATACATAAAGCGACATCCGAGAAAGACCAACAAAACCACCGCCAAAGCGAAACCGCAGAAAAGTTGAAGCGAATCAAACGCATCGAAGAAAAAGAGGATCTCTGACCGTGAACAAGATGAAGTAAAAAGTAAAAAAATCAAACAAGAAGAATGGGAGGGTGGACAGTTGCGGCGGTGTTGGCGAACGATCGATCGAATATTCCTCTCTCGTCAGGCGAAATACCTGAATTAATGTTCGAACTCGTCCCTTGGCGCATGGTCCTTCCGTTTCATAGCTGGTCGGCGAGCTCTCACGTGTCGAGGTGACAAAGGCTCGTGGTGCGCCGTTCTTCTCTTGCAGTCGAGCTTTCAATTACCCGGCAATTCCCGACGACGTCCGTTTAATTCCTCCTCTCTCGCGCACGCAGTTTCCCCGCAGTTTGCCGTCTTCGTTCCGTTCCAACCGTCTCTCCCCTGTTTTCGTTCTACTACCTCTCGGCTCTGTCTCCGCCTCGTGGCACAATGTTGAACGATAAATTTTCAAACATCAGACTCAAGCCTGTTTTAACCCTTCCCGTTATGCAATTTTCGTGTGTCCTTTTTGGCTCGAGATTCGACGCACGTCTCTCCGCGCTGTTTTTACCAGTTCCTGCGCTTAGGTGAATTTCATGGCGTAGGGTTTGATTTTAAATGTTAGTTGGGACGGATTAATCGTAGACGAGTTAAAGAGACATTTTTCGTGGATTTAGAGTCGAAGAAGCTTCGTTTCGGCGGAATGGAATGACGAAAGTTTGCAGATAGATGGAAAAGCAAACGTTTGTGGAAGTTATGATAACTGAATTACCTTCGTAAATTCATTCAGATTAAATAATTTTCTTCATTCTACTCTGAAAATAACGACGCGCGATAGTTCTAGTATAAAAATGTCAGTCAACATCGTTGTCGATCAGATTACTCTGCTAAAGATTGGAACGAGACTCTAGTAATAGTAGTAGCAGTGTAGAAGAAGAATCGAGAGCTCACAGGATAACTAGCGCAAATGATAAAATCTTTAATTTGGGTAAATTGTGGGTATGATAAACCCTTCGATTTATGATATCGAATCACACTTGTGCCTTTGTTCGAGGATCAAGTATAACGAAGGCGGACGATATTTTTGTGCCAAAATTTCATTTTATTTCCAAATTACAAACTATAGAATTACGAATTGTCGAATACAGATTATGTATAATATTTCGATGTTTTGCGTCAGATATAGCGATAAACCGATGGCTGACATGGGCAAACATTTGAAGGGAAAAAAGTTACATAGATAAATATTTTAAATGAATACAAATTCTATATTTCCGTAGTTATACCTGCTCTTATCTAATTTTTAAAACGAGCATTTCGACGAATAGAGATTGTTAATATTATTCCAGAATTCTCGTACGTTTGTCACTCCCGTTTTACTTACATGTCATCCTTTTAAATATTTTTATAAGTTGCATCGCGATTACAAATTTCTGTGTGCGTCTAACTTACAGACGTTCTTACTACTTAAACATCAACTTTTTCAATATTTCTGTATAATTTGCAGTAACATTTAACGAAAACGCACAAGGTACACGGTAACTACAAACGTCTGAGACTCGTCGATTCTTCGAAAGTTGCATTCGCTTTTACGCGTCTCGGTTATACTACTCTTGTACTACTTAAACGTAAACTTTTATATTTCTTTATAACGTGCGACGAAATTTCATGAAAATGCATAGAGCACGCGACGTTGGACGTATCTGTGATTTATTTGTTTACCGGAACACGAAAATACGATTGTCAACGAAACGCTGGCAGCGGTGCAGTAGTAACGAGTCGCGTATAGTCAGACATGGAATTTTGGAAGGGCCTTGGCTACATTGATTATGCATGAAACACACGTTGAACCTATAACGTCTGGCAGCGAAATATCAATCTAAAGTTTGCCAATAAACGTCGGTTTACATCCTGGCCGTTGTTTGAAATTTGTTGCAAAATAAATTTATCGGGAATGTGCGGCGCGAATTTATGCTTCGCGTTTGTCGCGCCTGATGGTGTGTGACTGCTCGAGGTAAACTGCCATCCAGTCGAATATCAATAGCTTTTTATATTTACATGCTAATGCGAAAATATAATCGAGAAACTCGATGTTTACCAATAAAATGTGACGCAACATTCGTTACGAGGTATTAATCGTTCGTAAAATAGGTACGTTTTATCGGAACACGATCGTGAGCAAGTATCGGAAGATTAATATATTGTAATAGAACTTAACGGAGGACTTCACGAGTTAATACCAAGCCTTCAATAAACTGAAGTTCACGAAATATCAAGTTCTCAGCCTCTAATCTTAAGCTTGTGCTCGAGTAACAAACACACCGGAAGCAATCAAACTACAGTCACTTAGCCAACACTGCGAAATCACATAAGCTCCTACTAGACTCCCTAATCAGTGCAACGTAGCAGTTTCTACCGAAAACTATCGAGGCTTCTTCATCGCTTATCCTTTTACAATCCAGCAAATTTTCGCTAGGTAATTTCAATTAGATATTATCTAATCTACTATCATTCTCGTCGATCCTTAGACTACCTTTAGCACAAATTACACGTGTATTATCATTGTACGTTTAACAACACTGTTCGTCGTCTGTACTAACGTTTTACTAAACGTATATTTGCAATAATAGTCTCGGAGTTTCTCTATACATTTTTGGATTAATTTCAAATATGATTAATATAATCGCAACGATGGTGTGCTGTTACAGTACTAGCGAAATTTTAGAAGATTTCGCATAATATACGGTGTACTATATCGCTATGTAATATTCGAATACTTTCGTGTACCTGATTCGTCAACAACGATTTCTCTCGAGTCGTCAAAGAATATGACTTTTCCTTCCAATCTCAATTACGTCGAGCTTCGATTCGTCGAATTGTACCAAACCCTACAGCGAGCGAGAGAGAGGGAGAGAGAGAGAGAGGAAATCGTAATGGTAGGTTCTCAAAAACAGAGAACCAGCCTCGTATCGTAAACTTGGTCCACTTTGGCGTGCTCCCGACAAAAACATCGTCTGCGAGGGCGCGACGTCGCGCAATAAAACAACCCGTCTACGAACTGGTTCGTGTACCCAAAACAATTCAGAGATACCAGACGCTGCTGGACCGAGAGAGAAAATAAAGGGGAAATAGAAGGGAAATAGAGAGGAAATAGCGAGGGAAGGTGATACATTCGTAAATAATAGTAGTCGCAGAGGTTTAGCCGTGCGTTCATAAATATTTCCTACTGCGTGGGCATATCTAAATCCATAACGACTCCCGTGCAAGTGGAATGGTCCTCGTATCTCCGCGTCACGATCCTTTTTGCCGCTCAGGATCACGAGATAAATTTATTTACCGTTGTTTCGAAGACTGTTTTTTGGAAACATTTGCAAACTGATAACTGTAACGTTATGTAAACTTGGTGAATCAGCGTAATCGAGTGGATAAATGAGGTAGGATCCTGATTCAGCTTTAGAAGATCGACGAAGAATCGAAGAATTAAAAGAATTTTGATCAAATTCATTTTCGTATCTTTTACTGGCTTTTTCCCTCGTAATATTGTAACGCATTCGTAAGGTTTGCAACATTGTATCGACAATACATTAATCGGCTAGAAGGTCTCTTACGTACGATAACGTTGAGAACCTGAAATATCGAGAATAATATCAATCGTCTGAACGCTCCTTAATGTGAAACGTGGAGCAAACACAACGAAAGCAGCTTGTATTTCTATCAAAGCTCCGTTTTGCTTTTAGATGACTTCATCTTCAAATTGCACGACATTCTAGTAATTGCTACGATCTTTAAAGGCTAAGTGTACTTCAAATTTTTCCAATTACCTATTTCAGAGAGAATTTTTCAGCACAAAGTTAGTAGTGTGCTAAATGAGAAACACGAGTGAATTGCTCATAACAGTCACGCAGCTACTTCTCATTTCCATTAGCTCAACGCTGTATCTAACGTAAAATATTTATTCCAGTGTTTAAAACTACATATCTCGCTACATTTTCATGTTTTTATCGGAATTCAACTTCGTTTCGTTCATTTCTTCATTTATGTTTCGAAATTAAGATCGTAACAAAATTATAAGGTGGATTTCGCAAGGTCTGTTGCTTTTCCATCGTTCATTTTCAATGAATCACTTTTACTTTTACCACCTTTACACTCAAAACTTACAAATGTTCTTGATTAATACTTAATTTTATCCATTTGTTTAATTAGCATTTAATTTGAACTAGATGAAAGTTTCAAGAAAATTGACAGGGTGAAGAAATGTCGACTGGAAGCTTAAGCTGCGAACATTTACGACACATGGCATGCTTTATGTATTTTTTTAAGCAGAAAATAAAGCAACAATGGTAACAGAAATTATTTACTTCGGTTTATCTGCAAGATCTAATGCAAAGATCTCCACCAAATTTTAAATCACAGAAATTGTATGAGTCAGGAATAAACAAATTTAATTTCTAAATAGGGAAGATAGTATAGAAAACAAGAGGGAATACGTTGATATATTTCTGTGATAACATATCGATTTTTTGAAAAAAAAAAAGAAAACGAAACAAGTTGTACGACCTAATAAATCCACTCATTTGTTTTTTTAAATTTCCTGCTGCGCCATTCAACCAACCAAGACGTTATACACTCGCGCAGCCGTATCGCGAAAAATTAACTCATTTCGCTTTTTTCCACCGTCCAGAACGTTCCGGCAAACGCACAACCGAAACGAAAAACGCCGAACAGAGCGAAAAAGCAAAAACAAAGTGACGATCAGTGGCGCGTGTGAAAGGCTCGTCAAAAGCGAAAAGAACGTTCCACCGCACCAACGGCGTTGTTCGCGATATCGTGCGCGTGGAATCGAGCGTCGATCGCCGGGAGAAAAAAGCAACAAAGAGAAAAGGAAACTGTCATCGACTGCTCGACTCTTTCCGAAGGCTTTCCGACAGCTGTCGTCGCCGTCATCGTTTGACGTCCGTCCGATCTTCGGATCAGAACTCGCCGGATTTCAGACAAGGCACACGCGAAGGCATGGAGAAAGGGAACATGAGAACGAAGAAGGAAATAAAGGAGGGTCGGAATCGGTGTGTCGATCGAACGAACGAAACAGAGACTCGCCTTTGGCACAGTTTTAGCGATCCTCGACGAGATAAACGGAACGGCGAAGTGAGAGCAAAAGTGTAGGGGAGAGCGCGACGAGTCGAGGGATCGATAGGATGATGCGTGTGGAGGGTCGAGCAGTCGTAAAAGCGAATTTATTTTGTGTGTCTGTGTCTCGTTCACTCTCTCTCTCTCTCTCTCTCTCTCTCTCTCACTCTTTCTTTCTCTAACTGTTGTTATAGTTTGCTGTTTTCACATACAGTGGCTCGAGAAAGTATTTAAACACTTACCATAGAAAACTTTTATGTATACAGAGTGGCTTGCCTGATATTACCACCTTTATTTTTGTCGTTATTGTTGAAGTAACTATTTGAAGAAAAACTCTATATCTTTATTTATGTATATCCGTGACCTGGAGACTGTTATTACGCAGAAATATTCTAAATAAAAAGAGGTGTATATTATTGTACCCTTGAGTATACATTATATTTTGGGTTGCAAGGTTTAGGAACAAAGGTACTAATAAACAGATGTCTATTTATGTTCCTTGTAGCCTCCAGCTAAAGCTATAAGCTTAACTTTTTTGGTGATGTCCTTTTGCTGTAAATATGTGAACGTGCTCTCTATTTTTCCATTGTATTGTAACACTAAGAGAGTAAGGATCTGAATTAGCATAAACTTATACTTATACCTTTAATTATTTCAATATACTTTTCTATTGCAAATTCATCCACTCGTTCTTCAATCAGTCAACCTCAATCTCAACAATTATTATTATTCCCAACGAGATATGTTTGGATGGATGTTGAATGGTTTCGAGAGATGCATATTCTGATGTTATTAGTTTCTTCGTGGATGGACGCGTTATCGACTTACGAAGGTCAGTTTTGACTTTTTAAATAGAGTCGTATATTTGTTAATACGCCAATCGATGCAGTTCGTCCTTCCCTACACAAAAGTATTGATCTGTTTATACGGAAAAATCATTGGTTTAAGAGATTCCCTAACTTTAATTTGTTAAATTTATTGTACGAAAGGTAAGAAAAAATGCGAAACGTAGTGCCGTGTATACGTCGTCTTTGAAACCATCCAGCTTCCATCCAAACGTTTCTCACCGTGAAGAAAAATTAATGACAGAAAGCAAGATGGTAATTTCAGGCGAGACATTCCGTACATCGTGGGTGTTGTGTAAAACACATTGAAATTTTACTGGCATTGCGACAAAGCAATGACTACGTATCACAATTACATTGGTAAAGTTGGAATCAAATCTGGAAAAATATGCATAGAAATTCGAAGATATTTAGTATAAGTAAAAATCGCAAAAGTACGCGAACAGTCAATTTCTAGAAGCGTTCTTTTCATACCACCTACAGCCGAATACATTCTACGACTCAACTATCATTCTCATAGCTATCATTTCACTTAATCCTGGCATTGCTGTCGATTTCATTCGTTTAACATGTTTCCAATTATAGTTCCTAACGACGTTATTCTAAAATTCACAGGTAGCGTAGTAGAAATTTCTAAAATAAAATTTTCAATTTGAAGAAATCAAATCTTTAGGACAATTCTAATAGCTCGACCGTAGTAATAACTCAATTTAATCTCAGCCTCACTATCAATTTTATTTATATAACAAGTTTCAAGTGTCTCATAATCAAACGGTTACGTCGACTGGTGTGATTTATATAAAACTCTGTCTAGAAGCTTTCATTGTCAAGCGATCCTTGCAGTAGGTCCTCTCATCGTCGATTCATCGAACAATCGAAACGTTGTTTACTATGCGGAAACGGCGGCCGCGAATTTCTT
>NT_176470.1:937650-974701 GCF_000188095.3 Bombus impatiens
CTTTGAATAACGCGGCCGTTCCCTAGTCCTTTCGCCATTGTCACACATGTGCCCATTGTTTCCGGTTATGGAAATGTCGATCGCATTGCCGCGGTCATAAAATCGCTCGAGAATAACCTTTGTTTGCCATGGGGCTGTTATATATTTTTTTTTTTTTTTCTCCAACGTTTGTTTCGTATAGCCCTCGCGTGAATTGCAAACTAAAGCACCGCGCCGATGCCAGTACCTGGAACGTTTCGTTTTCCCGCTAGTGGATTTCGAAAGCTAACTTCGGGAGAAAGTAACTTTAAGGGGAAACTGTTGGAAATGCAAGGGAAATATTTATTGGTGTCTCGAAATTAAAGGAAAAAGAGATAAAATGAAATGAAATAGAGATCCGAACGAGTGAATTTGAAATAGGCTAGTCGAAAATGATACTTTGATCTTAGAGAAACAAGAAGCTCGTGGTAAGCTTGTGAGTATGAGTACTCGGAAAGCATAGAAACTGTTGAGAATTGTGAATCGTAATCACCGAAATAAATATGTAGGAACATTTTGATTACATGTAGAGATGATAATAAAATAGTTTTGTATTTATTTAATATGTGATTTGCAAGATGTTCATGGATACCCATTACACGTTTTCCAATGCTCTTCTAGTCTCACTTTTTACCGTGCGTACGGAACAGTGACATTCTTTTGTTCTACGAGACGCTGCGCACACACATGCTCACTCAAACACATATATGAGTATTACTACTACGTGGCTGATCCAGTGTAGCAGTGTATATTTCAATAGAAAGCATTGAAATGCAGAAATGAAAAAATGCCACGAGAGAGAAAATATTAGGTTGTCCGAAAAGTATCTTTCGTTTTATAAGGAAATAATAGACGGATCCATTTTCTTCTATTATTACAAAATGGATCGCGCATAATTCGATAAAATAATATAAATAAAAATATGTTCTCCATCTACCATTTCCTTATAAAACGAAAGAAACTTTCAGGACAACCTAATACTATACGTCGATGTCATATTTGTACTTTAGAAAATCTTTAAAAAATGTTATAATCGTCTCGCTAATTCCTTCCATAAATACTTCGTCCTCTAAATACTCTCTATATTACGTAAACCAGTGAAATCTATTAGGAATTTAAAGAAATATACCTAATTGAAGAAAGAACTACCACTTGTATATAGAATCCTTCCAGTTAGCTCTACGTGCGAATTTACCCTACACGTTTATGAAACTATTCACCAAAACCGCTTTGTAACACGTAACGAGTGCCATCCCAACAAATGCAAAACTCAGAACGGGAGAATTTCAGTGGAATCGGCGGTCGAATGAAGGTTTCGCCGTCCCTGGCCACTCTTCGAACCATTTAAAGGTTAATTACGCTGCATCAAGATCTAATTGGGAGCAGTTCTGTCGAGACCAGGTTGAATCTCACTGCCATGGAAATAGACAATGACGTGAATGCGTTTGAGGTCGTGGCACGTGTTGCACGCAGCGTAGCTCCGTTTCAGGAACCTTTTTCACGATCAAAACGGCTGATTCCTTGCATTTCGTGATATCGTTAGATCCTCTCGTTTGTTTGGCGATCTACCAACGGTTACCAAATTTTGGTTATTAATTGGCAAAAGCTAACAACCATTTATCCTTTCAGGAATTAATTTGCTCTTTGATATTAGCGCAAAGCGAGGTTAATTTACGTGTGAACGAAGATAAAGAGACGTCGATTCTAATGGTGGTTCATGGCGGGATTGCGAAGGAATTTTGAGAATCGTCCCATTGGCAATCTCCGATTTTATTCTATACGCGATAGTTTTCGAGATTTTCTAAAAATACGTAAAGAAAGTTCGAGTCGAATGTTCGAATTAGTTGAATCTGAAGACCACGAGTAAAATACGCGATAAGCACGTCCCTGTTTATTTTCTGACTTGACGTGATACAAAAGGAAGGATAGCTAACAAAGCTTGTTAATTAATAAGAATCTACGTAATCGTAATTTGAATATTTAGTAAGATTCGAATATTGGAATCCGACGTTGCTAATTTAAAAAGTCCATCGTATCGCAAGCGTCGAAAATATTTCTACGGAAACAACCTACATACACATAAAGTGCAAATTAAATTGGATAGTTCCATTTTCAGATGAATCCAACTTTTTCCACCCCATTTACCAAACGATAAAGATACGAAATGAGCGAGCGTAAACGTAATCAAATAAATCGACAAGCCGTGGCTATATTCGTATAAAATAACCTCATAAATAAATAAAATGAGTAATAAATGAATTACCAGCCTCTGTTTCTCATGACTGAGAATCCATTCTACTTTCTTCCAGTTTCAAGGCAAACAACCTAGATATTTCATCTTCGGTTGCATCTTCTTTTTCTCTCCTATTTTTCATTTCGTGTCGTCGTTCTTTTTATTTTCTATGAAAACCGAATGTTCGGTAAATAACGTATAGCTCGGAAATGTGCAGTGTTCTCTCATATATGATAATATATCGTTGAGTAAAGTCAAAGTTGTCAACGCAGGGAGACAACCGATTGAATTATTTCCCGTTTCCCGATGACGTTCTTCGCATTCGCAGCGAATTAAATTCAATCAAATGTAAAATAGGTCGTAAATCAACGGGACGCGTGGTTCGGGTTAAATTCGTTATATCGATATGTTTAAAAAAGGTCATACGATAGATAAAAGTGGAAACAAAGGGAAAAAGACTAAGCAATCTCTCCGCACGGCCGTATTGATTGCTATTCCAGTCTCGATTATGCTCTATTGAAATACAATTGCGAAATAAAGGATTTACCGAGCGTGTATTACGATTCTTGTTTTCCTTTTGTATGTTCCGCGCGAACACACGATTATAATTATTATTCTAACTAATGACAATTTCGTAATCCATTGTAATCCGTAATCGACACGTGGTATAATACATTAAATATAAACGAACCGCTAATTTCAAGCTTTATGAAATCTACGATAACAGGATTGTTAAAATAATATTTCACGTGCGTTTTTCTCCCGCAATTCTTCTACGTGTAATGTAGTAAAAAAAAAAAAGAAAAAAATACACTTATTTTCGTTGTTTTTATGATATTCGTCTGTTTCAAAAATTCCCAATTTCGTTCTCTTCCAGATCATTTAACTTCGAATCACGCGATTTTCTCTCTTTTTCGAACGATTTATTTCGAAAAACCGCGGAACGGAATCGCAAATACTGCGATCAACATGTTCTTAAATTTCTAACGAAATCAACGGAAATTCATCGTCGTCCGAAAGTCGACGCCATTTCCGGCCATCCAGTTTTCTCCCTGTGGCGCAAAAAAGAATACGAGATTGTCGTTCGACATCGATACGCAAATCGGAGAAATTATTCGCGACCTACATTTCTTTACGTCCACGTTTATTCGCCGCGTTTCAGATATCGATTATCGCGTGAGCAAATATTCAGGCCGGATCCACCACTTGCCAAAGCGTAATCTTTCCTTTTGATTCGTTGTCGAGTGTCTCATCCCATTCACCTCTCCTTTGAATCTACCAGACTTGAATATTATTTCGATAAAATGTTTGGACATGATTATTTACATAAATGATGTATTATCTTGTTTTTGTTCGGTGCTATTCCGAAATAATTTGCATAAATAAACGAGCTTTCTTCGATTTATTTGATTATTTAATTATCGAATAAAATAATTGTTTGTTTTACAGTGGAGTCTCGAATATCAGAATAACAATTATTATACGATTATTAAAATCGTATCAAGATCACAGGGGAGAAATACGACAGGCACATTTTATTTCCTATATGTTTAACTTTATAATTAAGATATTAATTTTATTTTGAAAGTTTATGAGGAAAAAAGAGTATTTTAGTATAAGATACGTAGAAGTTGTTAAATACAAAGATATAATTAATAGAGTTATTTATGAGACGAAGGTACAACTGTGTTTTAATATCTCTCACGTTCTATTATCTTCCAAAATTTTAATACTACGACAAGCGATATCGTAAAAATTACGAAGTGGGTGGAAAAATACGCGTTTAGTCCTCCTCCCCAGTTTTTGCTACGTGCGATTAATGAACAACATACCAGATTGAAAAATTGCTCCTCTATAAAAGATAGAAAATATGATTTATCGTATTTTCGTCCCATAGTTTTCGTATATGAGCAAGTAAATGACCAATCCTAAAACGTTATATGAAACAATCTGCACAAATAAAAGTGTTTATTGAAAAATGAAAAGATTTAGAAAATTGATAAAACGAAATCCGACGTTTCATATCTCTGATATAATAAAGCCTCGATTATCAAAATACCGATCAACGGAGTTATCGATTAGTTGAACGTTCATTAATGGAAAATTTGAAGATGAACGTTTGTAGAAAAAGAGTATAAAAAGCTTGGATATAATAGTAGAAACGTTTAATTGTATTAAAATCTCGAAGGAATTAAAAACTTCAGGTTATATCATACTTTACGTAACAGAATCGATTAAAGTACAAGGTAATTCGAGAACGATTTATTTGATTTTATCGTAAGGTTATTTCTATAGTAAAAATAATAAAATATTTGAAATGATTTTATTTCTATCTGAAATAAAATTTACCCAAGCATATCATTAACGCCTCCCTTATTTATATCTGTGTCTCGTTAACCTGCAATTTCATTTTATTTCGTTTGCCAATCTTGTTTCTTTTCTTCGTTATTATTCAGGCGATCGTCGATTCCTTTCCTGGCTTTTTACCTATTGTTCGTGTGTTGCACGTAGAAATAATTTTGACAATGCTAAATAAGATGAAAAAAATCGTAAAAATATTTGCACAAGGATGAACGTAATATAACGAAGAGGGAAGAATATCTTTATTCAAAGAGTGAATGTATGAAAAGCGTAATTCTGATCGATTTATCAGAAATCCAAATGAGGAGAAAGGAATGATAAAAGAGGGCTGACGATTGAATTCGGGATATGTTAGTAAATTTGTTATTAACTTTATATTAAAGCAATTGATAGTATGCGCTGAATGTTATATTATTGTTTATAAAGTCGGTCGATTCTTGGTTGAACAAAGAAACCGAGCGAAGATGGAAGAACAATAGAAGCAAATTAATTAAGAGTAGAGAGTAAACTATAGTACCGAAGTGTAGTAAAGCTCATATTATGATTCACACCTGAACAAAACTTTTGTTGACGGAGCCAAATGAATTACACGAATAGATCGTATTATTCCGAATGAGGAAGATGAAGAAACAATAAGAAGAAATAAACATTTTTAATGCTCGTAGCTGAAGTATAACGAACAAGAAAACAATGATTACGGAACGAGTAAGAGAAGACAAATATTATAACGAAACAAAAATGCTACGCGGACGAAAACATAAAACGACGCAAAAGGGTTGACTTCGAAAAAAAAATAAATAAATAAATACAAAATACAAATGAATATCTTTCACGAATTTCGAACGAACCAAACCGTAAATAAATGAGATTAAATAATGAAAATGTATGAACATTCGCAGTGCAAAAATAGCCTGCGTATCCAAAGCGTTCCTTTATACCTTTTTTAAGATTATTTACAATTAGTTAGATACTAATTAATATAAAATATATGATGCAACGCAACGCAAGGACCAAAGAATAATTATTCCGATTCAAAACGAGGAAAACAAACGTCCAATAAATTTTCCTTCTGCGAGTGTACCCTCTGACTATATTTTACCTTAATGATTGAAGCTTATCACGGAATCGTATAATTAATGAATCGTGTTACACAACACGCAGCCGTTATGACGGGTTTGTTAATCACTGAAAATACGTACGCTTAATCACGATCGATAACGCCATAGGAAACAAGATTGTTTTTCACATTCGACGCTGAAGGGATGCAAAATAAATGCCTCCATCGATTACCAAAGATTGGGGGAGGGGGGGGGGGGTTAAAAGTGATTTAAAAAAGAAAAGAAAAAAAAAGAAGCAAACGATAAATAACGTTTACTTTATCAGTGTACTATTTGTACGAAATATATGTATCGATAATACATTAGACGTGATATGAAAAAGATATATTTTGCCAAACCGTGTCTATGGAACGAAAAAAATTGATAGAGCTGCTTAAAAAAACCGTAGCCAATCGTTTTCTCGCGATTGTTATATCGTTGATATAATCCGACAAGATTCACTGGGTATTTTTTGAAAGATTTTTTGCATCCGTTGAATATAAATCAATGTCGGATACGTGACAAGCTTTTCGTCAGATTTGTAAAGATTTTAAGCAGTTGGAAAATTTATTTTTCTGATTTAGTCTTGATTAAGGTAATCTATTATTATTTGTCCGAATAATATTAGCGATAGTAAATTTAATTTAATTTTGATTTATTCAGCTGTTTTAATTAATCGTTGTTACTGATATTCTAAAAGAAATAAATTTTGAAAATATTATGGAAATCAAGTTTTTTTCGTTCGATATTCACAATTCCGTGCCTTTCCCATTCTCTCGATGCTTTTTTCATTTTTATACGCAGGTAATGTATACTACCATCGAAAAACGAAATATTCATTTCAAGGTTTTAAAAAATTTCTGGTAAAGTGCCTTTGAAATTCCATGGGAATGAAAAAAATTTTCATAAAAAATACTATTATATCTTTTCTAATAAAAAGAATCTTGCATCGCTTCAAAAAGTATTATAAAGGAGACACTTCTGAAAGGCTTAAATGTTCCGCGTTTGCCAACGAAAATCAAAACGAAAAGTCTAAAAAAATTACTGACAAACACAATTTCGTTTTAAAGATATTCATCTTATTTTTTTGTAAATCTATCGAATTCTTATCAACGATTCGATCTCACGTTTGACCTCTTCCGCTTTGAGATATTTTTGGCCGAATCGTACATTTCTATGGTCCGGCAATTTTTGAAATTTGAAAAAAATATGAAAGAATCATTGTTGGTATGCGCCACTGTCCGTTTCAATTACCAGAGGTTTTTTAAAAAATATGAAAAGTTCTTTTATCGACTGAAAGAAAAGCGAGATTGAAACAATCGAAGGATCGTAGTAACATTAACACATTGTTGACAATGTGCGGCGAAATAAATTTTTCCCCAGTTGCCGCATATTTTTGAAAAATACGTTAACGTTTATAAAACGAAAAACGTTTATTCGCGTCTCACGTTCTCCACGTTTGACAAACGTTAACGACAAAACGTCGATTCATGTTTTCCGTTAACAATGCTGAACGATCACGTATAAATTCAAATACATATATCTATATAAAAAAAAAAAAAAGAAAAAAGAAAAACTTCTCCTTCTGTCACTTTTGAATCTCGAGTTCATCGCTGAAGAGGCGTATACATTTCAGAGCACATTCTGCATAAAATAAGAAGCCTGATCGTGGCACATCACTTGCTTGGCGTTACTTCTACTTATCTATGGCAAGATCTACGTACAGTCTGCGAGTAACGACCTGGCGAGAAGACTAGTGTATCGCTCTAGCTGCTCGAGGAAGACTTTTAGAGGTTCGCGAGACGTTCATGATGGAGAAGTCTGCTTAATGAATTCGTCGTTCCTTTGTGCGTTCAACTGGCGCAACGAAAAGGACTTGACCAACGAAATTTGTGGTTTGGCTTGAGATTCATCTTCTCGTTGCCGCACACCAAAGTCCAATGTTGTACAAGAGTGATTGAAGAGGAAATTTGTTTCTATTTAAGGTAAATATTAAAGTGGTATCGTTGGCAGATTGTTGGGAAAATTGAAACGGACGAGATCGCTGAAAGTTTGCGAACGTTTCCTAGAGAAGCTATCGTTTAGAATTTGAAAATTAGTGGAGTAAAGGATCGCCGAAACTGGAATTAATAGATTCCAAGGAAAATATACTTTATTTTGCGACTATAACGAGTAATTCACTCGTCCATTGCAAGAAAGATGAACGAAACTGCCTCTTAACAATTTCCAAATGTAGCTTATTACGAAGTAAATTGTATTTCGTATTTATAAACGTTGAGGTTGACTGATAGAGGAACGAGTGGATGAATTTGTAACAGAAAAATATATTGAAATAAGTACAGGTATAGTGTACGCTGATCCAGATCCTCGCTCTTTCAGTGTTACAATACAATAGAAGTATGATAGGGAGCACGTTCATATATTTACAGCAAAGGATAATACCAAAAAGTTAACCTTGGTGTGTAGCTCTAGCTAAAGGCTATAAAAAACAGCAATAGAAATCTACTTATAGCTCTTTTGTTTGTAGACCTTGTAACCCAAAACAAAATTTGTATTCAAGGGCAACAATAATATGCACCTCTGTTTATTTTGAAATATTTCACTAAATTCTATTCTCTTCGTAGCATCGGTCTCCAGGTCGCGGATGTACAAAAGAAAAGGTGTAGAGTTTTTCAACTATATTTACAGCAAAGGATAATACCAAAAAGTTAACCTTGGTGTGTAGCTCTAGCTAAAGGCTATAAAAAACAGCAATAGAAATCTACTTATAGCTCTTTTGTTTGTAGACCTTATAACCCAAAACAAAATTTATATTCAAAGGCAACAATAATATGCACCTCTGTTTATTTTGAAATATTTCTCTAAATTCTATTCTCTTCGTAACATCGGTCTCCAGGTCGCGGATATACAATAGAAAAGCTGTAGAGTTTTTCTTGAAGCAATTACTTCAACGATAAAAATTTATTTTTGCAGCGTGAAGGGTCGATAATCCCAGGCCTGATAAAACTTTAATCCGCCCTTAATTTGAGCTCATCGCTACTCACGATCAACACGCTCTATCCCATTATCCTATAGCCTTGTAACGCAAAGATAATTATTGGTCTTGATGCGAAGACTGGTATTAGGTTCGATTCCATCGGCGGAACGATGTTTACAAAGGTGTCGGTTGATGACTGCAAGGTCCCGAGTGATTTTATCCGCGTCACGAACGACGTCGATGGAGAAGAAAGTATCCCTGTTCCCAAACTTGCACGCGATCTCGCCGAAATTAGCGTCGTTTGGAAGTCAGGCGTCGCAAACGACCCAGAAATCGGTAGAACTTGGAAAATTGTCGTTTAAGTTTAAAGACTGTTTGTTGCTATAGCTTGGGTCTGATGGTGTAATTGTACGTACTTTTAATGGAAAGAATTGCGTCGAATCACTGAGTTACGGAATTAATGGAACGTGTCGTAGATTTGTAAATTAGCGAATTTGAAACGGAGTGATGGAGTAGATATGCAGACGAGAAAATTGGTTAATGGAATATGATGTATGTAGGATTTTATTAGTGGAGTAAATGAAATATATATATATATAAGTAATCGATACAATTTGAATGGGTTTGGAGAGTTAAACGGATCGATTAGGAATTAAGGAAATGAACGTAACTGAAGAACAAAATTACACGGGCACAAAGAATGAAGCGATAATAGAGGAATAAACTAGCAAGAAAGAAATTACACGAACAATGATTAAAACGTGTTTACTTTGTCACAGAAATTTTGTGTTTATTTTCATCGACTACGTAAATTACGAGTATGCTCGTTCCTGGCGCTTATTATTTCATTAATCCAATAATCGATCCTAGAACACCTGCCGGGCACGAATGTAACAAAGCTGCGAAACACTCGGAAAATCAATTCTACCTCGAATTTATCAGAGCGCTAACGTGAATGTTCGTCGATCCTTTTCGACCGTTCCCTTCGTTTCGCAAAATGAGCGAACACAGTCGAACGAAGAACGATTCGTGCGATTATTCCCGAGAACGTTTAATAATTCATAATTATGACAGTCATAACAATCAACGGTGGGAATTACTTATTTTAATGCGTGACAAACAATCGGTAATTCGTGTACGTAACAACCGCGTACAGTTAGTGAAATACCGAATATTATCATCAGGCTGAAAATTTGCTACGATGATATATTGCAAATGATTAAATTCCGGGCAGTAACAGGGCTAACGCTAGCGTTGATGTTTGATATTATAATGTAAAAGAAAAGTACATATTCGTGTAAAATTTCGCTCAGGTTAATTAAGTTATTTAGAACACGTTCAATTTTTCCCATATTTTTCCCACCTATTTATAAACAGCCGTGTCAGTTTCGTGTCCGAACAGTGTCCGATTTCGTTAATATCTATATATTATTGCTGGCTATCGGAGATATAATCGAGGTAAACGTGTCAGTCAGTTTGAAGTCAGACAAGATGTAGATTCGTATAACAAAATATCGTTTTCGATCGAGGACTGAGCTGTAATAACTTTTGAACGAAGAGGAGGAAGTTGAAGTAAAGCAACAAAGGGAGAAAAGACGATTTAGTGTGCATCCGTTGTGGCAAATCCGCAAAAAGGAGGAAAATTTCGTATTTTACAAAAATTGATATTACGCAGTGAAATGTTGTAAGAATATTGCGTGATTCTGAAATGTTCATAAAGCTCCTGTTTATATTATTAATTGGTTGTATTGGGTTGGCAACTAAGTGATTGCAGGTTTTGCGGAACCACCTAATGACAAAATCCGCAATCACTTAGTTGCCAACCCAATACAACCAATTAATACTATAAACAGGAATTTTATTAATATTTCAGGATGACACAATATTCTTATAACATTTCACTGCGTAATATTAATTCTGTAACGTCACACACAAACGAGATACGTTCAGATACTTTTATGTAAGCTTGTGCTGTGGTCGTAGCCTTCCGTGAACAGATTAGCAAACGGAAAAAATATCGGAGACTACCAAATGCGAACGACACACGTCTGGCGCGCTGTTACGTATAAAACTATGATAACTGAATCGAATCTGGCGCACGGCACCACGACACGGAACGGATACGGCACAGTTGTATATAAATGGATCTTTATATGCGCGATGATAAGTCGTCATATGATCATGTGAGATTTATTCTTCTGACGTGTGACCGCTGACGGTGATGTACGCTGCCTGATGGAAGAATGAAGAAATGACCTATCGGTGGATCACGCTGCACCGGGTCGAACATGTTAACTTTAAGTGACTTGACTTTAGAGTAAAATAAAATTGCAATAAAAAATATAAGGTTGGTGGAAATAATTACATACAGCGAGGAAATATACTCGTATGTTATACGTACGTCCTTATGTAGACTCAACACTTAAGACAGAAAATTTGTATAGAGGGTGGTTGGTAACTGGTGGTACAAGCGAAAAGGGGGTGATTCTACGCGAAAAAAGAAGTCGAAAACATAGAATAAAAATTTTTCGTTCGAGGCTTTGTTTTCGAGAAAATCGACTTTGAATTTTCGCTCGGTACGCGTGCACTTTATCGCGTCTCGTTAGAACGAATTTCACTGTAGATCGTTGTCTCGATGGAAAAATTTTTATTCGATATTTTCGACTTCTTTTTTCGCGTAGAATCACCCCCTTTTCGCTTGTACCACCAGTTACCAACCACCCTCTATACAAATTTTCTGTCTTAAGTGTTGAGTCTACATAAGGACGTACGTATAACATACTTGTCCCAAAAGTTTCTTTCGTTTTATAAGAAAGTAGTGGATGCACAACATTTTTTATTTTATGTTATTGTATCGAATTATGTTTGATCCATTTTATTCTATTACTACAAAATGGATCATATATAAATCCATAAAATAATATAAAATAAAAAATGTTGTGCATCTATTATTTCACTTATGAAACGAAAGAAACTATTGGGACAACCTAATATATGTACGTTACATAAAGCATTTTGACATTTCACCTGTCTGTCTATAAATTTCGTACTACATTGTACCGCTTCTAGAATTATTTTCAACGTTATTCAGAATTTCATTTAATTTTAATACTTGGAACGATATAATATTCTAAACCATAATCTTATTCGGTGTTGAAACTGTTTTGTGCCTCCAGCTCTTCACCCTTCCGGAGATAGCGCAAGAAAAATCCCTGCATTATCCATGCGATATCCGCATTCTACGAGAGTTATCGTAAAATTCTGGTGGAGGATCGATGATTTTATGGAACGTATGTCGCTTTAAAAAATCGTCGTCACGATAACTTAAGGAAGCTGTCGTCTGCGTTCGATAACCGGGTTAGATATCGACACGCGTGATATATACCGCGAGAAATCGTTGCGCACAGAGTCCCACTTAAATTCAATCGAACGTACCATATCCCCGAGGAGCTGGCAAAGAATAATACTTCCGTGGGGAAGTGCATTTGTATTCCAACCTAGCAACCAGTACTTCTAAAAGGTTCGAAGAAGAGGCGGCCAACCCTTGTCGAATGATCGTATAAATTGTACTTTTCAAACGAGTTTCCGAATGATAATAACGTAGTTGAATAACGAAAATCACGGAAAATCGAATATAATCGATAGATATTTATGCATTTATGGTGATGCTCAAGGTGTTCAAATATACAGAACGCACACAATGTACAAAAGTATACGCAATCGGTTAAAAAGGTCTATATGCTTTCCGTAAATTTGACGTGTCGTAATGAACACGTAGCAAACATTTTTAGCAACGAATTTGATATTAATTGAACCTAAATATACGTTTAAAAACGTATCACAATTCATTATTTAAAAAGGTAGCGATTTAAAAAGGTAGCGATTATACACTGAGCAGCTACGTATTTTAATATTAGGTCCTTGTTTCAGAAAGCTTCTCAATTATCGATAAGGACAAGAGAAATAAATTAATAGTTTATTTAACAATTTGTCGATCCTTGTCCCGGTTCTTCGTTCTAATTTCCATTGTTTTAATTATGTACTTTGATTGAATTCGACTAAGCGACTGAGTATATGGGTATATTGTAGTTGTAATTTGTGGAATTGATTTCATTGATCCCTCGAGGCTATTCTTGGCTATAGATGTTCGATTTTCTCCAAAGCTCTGGTTTAACTAGGTTTGGATCTTCCTGGCTTTCCCTTCCTCTTTTTCGTTTTTGGTTTTCTTCGACGTTTTCTAATTGTTCCTAGTACTTCCTGATTATTTTGAAATGTCGTTTATCATTTGCTATATTGCTTTCTTTTTCTTTGCCCTGGCCTTTCTTTCGATCTTCCCTGGTTTTTCCCTGATTTTTATCGATTTTCTTCAACTTTTAACTACTTTTATAATTTTAACCATTATGATACGACCTCTTTTAGATCTCTACCTCCACCTAAATCTCCCTCGTCGTTTCTCAGCTCTTTCCAATCCCTCTAAGCTTCATTTCCTAGCTCTTCCTATCGTTCTCATTCTCTCTTATAGCTCTATCCAAACTCTACTTTCTTCTCGCATCCTCTCCTCTTTTCACTTAAATACAGCTTCCCTGGCTATTCCTGGATTTTATTTCCTTCTTTCCTCGATTCAAAAAATTTTCCGGAAGGAATTGTTGAAAAATTCAAGATAGATAATGGATAAGCGAAAGATAACAATCGCCAGTTTTTTTAACTGCGACTTTTTATGAATTGACGTGAAATTTCAGGATGCAAAATTACGAATAACCGTTCTAAATGACAACAATTTTATGGATTACCGGTAATCATTATCAATGACAAAATCTACTTGGAAACTTGGCGTCTTGAAAGGGTTAAGAGCTAAGAATATAATTCGGGCATCGCATATCGCGTTTGAGTATCATTTTGACGATGAAACAAGGATCGACGACGATTCCAATGGAAACAGTAAACTAGTTACTGGATCAGTTCGGCGAGAGAAGATTAATTAAACGAACCACTTAGTCGGAATTAGAGATCGCAATTCTGGAAGTTTTGCAATGCAAATAGATACAGGAATCGGACGAGGTGTGACGTTGAATCAACGGTTAACACTCTCACGGGATAAAAGCAGAAACTGTTATCCCTACATCTCTGTGATCTTCCGAAGCGACGATTTACTCGCGCTGCTGCTTAAATCAAATGATCTGTATTAATTAGTTATCGATCAGAGCGAGTGATATGCGACGTGATACATTCGGTGTACTATGTTGGTGCATTCCCTGCCCGAGAGATAGAGAGAGAGAGAGAGAGAGAGAGAGAGTCAATAATTTGGGCAAATTGATAATTTGCGAGTGTTGCTAATTTTTGAATTGCACATTTTTTTATCTCGTCAACGACAGCTGTTGACTGTATTGTACGGTACATACTATGGACTATATAGGGTGTATAGGATATATATTTATTTTGTTACACCACTTTTCTCCTTTACCACCTAAACTTTCCTTTGTCCGCGTCTGCAATTGTACGTAGTGAACGTGTTAGATTCTCGTTCGAGGTTCTCATTCGATTAAACAAAAACACGATACAAATCCATGGGGGTCGAGTATTAAGAAAACAAGGGAATTACCGCAGGAATGGGATACAGACCAGAATGCGGCGAAAGATTCGAAAATGGGACAACGCTGGGGGCTTGTCGTCCGGGCGAATTCCTGTGGCTAGCGCTCGCTGTGGCGCTGGTAAAAGACGAGGCGAGAAACGACGAGGAGGAATGTCTGCGGTGCCAGCTGCGGAAACGTAATTTCTCGGTACGTTGCCATCGGCGAAGCTTCTTCGTGGCAGCGCGCCGCTCTCTGCCACACCGAACTAGCTCTTTCAACGCGAACCGAAAGTGTCAAGCGGAGGGAATCGTTGGAACACGTCGACTACCTTCCCTTTTCCATTCCTCGTTTTTCCTCCCTACCGCCTCTAACCCCTCCGACCCCTACCCACCTCTTTCTTTCCACGCTTCTATGAATTCTTCCTTTTTTATTTCTCTGCCCTTCCTTCTTCCTTCCTTCGTTTTCTGTTTTTGGTTCGTTTGCTTGCTTCATTTTCCGCACGTTTTGCTCGTTTTCTGCACCGTTTTCTTGCGTTTCTTCGATTTCCCTCTTGACTTTTACAGTCTCTGGTTTCCTTACCGTCCCTTTTTCTCTTTGCGAGCAAGTTCTCGTTGCGGTTCTTCTGCGTTGTTTGCGAGGCTGTTTATTCCAATTTGCTCGCGTTGCTTCTTTTAAATTCTCGCGGTGTCTGATGTTGGTGCTTGAAATTGGCTTTATCTTTCATGTTGATTATCAATAATAGCTTGCGCACTTGCGAGTATCAAATACTCGTTGCCTATGTAAATCGTGAAATTTCAAAAGCGTTTTAACGTAAAAAACCTGATTTTAAGTATATCTGTGGTGAGTATCACGACGCGCTATCTCTACACCTCAGAATTAAAGTAGCATACAGTTAAATGGAAATTTAATTTAACGTTTGTTTCTACTTCTATCTGATTATTTGTATATATATTGTACATATTTATAAATTAATATTATAAATATTTATATTTATTTATATTATTTACATGTAGGAAAACGTTGATTGCTCAAGGATCGATTATTCGAGTTCCGATTATTTGAACTCTCGATTAAGCAGGAATTGATTTTCCCATTGTCGATTATCCGAATGTATACCTAGCTACTTACAATTACAAATAAGACACACAACGTTTGCGTTAGAATCATGGCGATACCATTAGAGTTGACAGCATCTAAAATAAATCTGAAAGTTTTCGTATATCTTTATCTATTAATATTTCTATTAAAACAATATTATGTATAAATTATTAAAACGGTTTAAGAAAATTCCACTTGGCTTATTACAACGTTGCAACCTCTGAGATGCACGGAGAACATATGATTTTTTGAACGAACACTTCGTAGGTGGCACACGAAGAACGTTGAAAAATTCAGACCCATGTCTCATGGAGACGTCAGGTCATCGTAAAGCGAATGTCGTCAGCGAATGCAAAGTCGGCGAAAGAAACGCGTCTTCTTCGAGTGTCGTAAATAGCAGACGTTCCCAGAACATTTTGCATTTTCTTTTCTTCGCCGATGAAATATATCTCGAATATAAACCTTTGTATTTCAGATATATAAATACCGTTATTCGAAACGATTACAAAAAAGTATTCGAACAAACAAAGGTAAACCCAAGAGTAAAATGCATTTCAATTTTTATTTCGCCTTGTATTTCGTTCAAATAGGTTTTTGTCTGATAGCGAGGCACGTACTCGTTACATCGAGGAGAAAGATGAACAACTTGGAAATAAGTCGTCCGCCCATAGATTCAACGAATACGCGCGATCCAAACAGTGAAGAGCATCGACGAATTTTGCGCTTACGAAAGGCTTTTCAACGATTGATAGATACCTGTGGTAGATGGTGGTTGCAGGTGCGAGGTAATGGATATATCGGTTTGTCAGCGTGGTACGATTAATCGGCAGAATCGTGACAAGGCAGCGCAACATTTCTAGCCTGCTTAGAAAAATTGCCCGCTGTAAATTGTGTCGTTTCGTTGTTTCGCGAATTTTTATGCAAACCAGTAATATCTTCTCGATTATCGAATATCCATGAAGTTGCTTGATTTGGAGTAAAATACATCTTATTACTTATCTTCTTCTCTTCTTTTTCATTTTCTAGTTTGTTTATATTTATTCGAAGAATAAAATTATATTAATAAATATCGAGTTTGTAATGATTTCGTAACTTCATAATACTAACGACAGGTATTATGTGCCTAGGAAAATATTCAGAAATTTTCATGATTTAGAAGAAGGTGGTTCATCATAATGCCGTAGGTATTTCGATTTCTTCAAATTTTGTAAAAATGCAGAATCTACGTAAGAGAAGAAACAACGGAGGAAAAATAACTTAATTTGATCATGTAAAATGACTGAAAAGAAATTGCGAATGAAATATTGTGTCAACTTAACGTTAGTCCTGAATGTGCGAAGAATAGACCTAACAAAGATTGACTCGATTCTATTAACTTTCGATTGCACGATCATAAAATTTTCTGGTTAAGTTTAATACTAAATCGTCCGTAGATACAATTTAATCCATAAAATTTAATATTTAATTTTCCAGGAGTCGACCGAAGTAAACTTAAAAGATAAACAGCAGTTATTAATTAGAAGTGGCAGCATAATATTAGGGTGAACGCTATATCGACTGTACTGGATGGTCTACCAATTAATACTAATTAATAGAATACCGATAGTCTGGACATGCAACCAAAGGGTCAACTCAAACAGGTTGTTAATAACCACACGAACCAAGCACGCAGTTATAACACTTTGTATAATGCAATTTCCAAGTTTCATATTCTCTGTTCTATTCTTTGACAACGAATTATCAATAAATGCAGAACCAGGTGTACCGAATAACGTTGCTCGTTAAACCTGCATTTTGGAACTTCAAAGTTACTCCATTAAATTCGTCAAATATCTATATAATATTTTATTTCATCTTATCTTACTCTTTTTTAACACAGTTTAACGACAATTTTGTCCTAACGATATATTTTCCATATACTCAGCGTCTACTTGCATTTCGATATTTATATATTTAGATTTCATTCGTTCTTATCTTATTTATTTATCAGATAATTAGTCGATCCCATTTAAACAAATTTACCCTGTATATCTACGTTTACTCATTACGCAACCGATACACCTAATTGCAGTATTCACGCTGAAAAAAATAATAACGTTGCGACCAAGACTACCGTAAATGGATCAACGTTTTCAGCTCGTAGTTGGCCTCTTATTCATCGCAGACGTATTGTACGCACACAGAGGAAATTATCCGATAAAATAATCAGACCGCCATCCCGTGAATCACAACGTAGGAACGTAGGATATACGCCGCATTAAAACTTAATTAAAGTCCAGTACAGGCGGCTGAGTGGGATTTTTAATGGTCGTAATCAACGGCCACCTAATTTCCTTCGCGGCGAACGAGGCTCGGTAATCGATAGCGGAAGCTGGCGGGCGAATTCGTCTCGTTCGCTGAGAAATATCGCGATGCAATTTGGAAAGCGCCGCGCGAAATGCCCGGAGACAAATCGTCGTGGTGGCCATTTTTCTATGGCGAGAGACGCGCCATGGCCCCCACGGAGGCAGTTTCGAGAAACATTGATTAATTCGAACCGAGTGGCTGCTTTTTCTCCACGAGATACTGGTGTATACATTAAACCAGGGATACGGTTTCCTGTCCCTTGAAATTGTACGTATCGATATTATGGAAATTGAAATTATGGCGACTAGAATAGGGCTGATAGTGAATTTTTAATGTGAAAAGAATTTTTGTCGATTAAACTAATGGACTGATTACGGTTTCAGTCATTTTTCTGGAGAATTTATTAATTTCGAGAATTTTTTGCGTTTTACCTTGTAGGTACTTCGATGGTTTTTATATTACAAAATGGCTAATTAATAAATAATCAATTCCATTAGCTTCTTTACATTACCTAGAAGCATCTAAAAGCTTCCTGCATTATACTCGGAGAACATTCTGCACGCATGTGCGAGCAAACCAATAAACGAAGGAAAACTTCGATCTGTTTAATGTGTGTAAAGATGTCGTATCACAAATACACGTAATTCTTTTTTTTCATTTATTAAAATTTACAATCAATTCTTGCATTGAGAATTTTCAGTAATTTTTTCTGGCGTGGCGCAGTGACATGGCTAATTATTTATAATAAGTTAATACTTATTATAGATAAGTATAATTTATAAGTAAGTATTATAAATAAGTAAATATTACTTAATTTAGATAACTAATTGAATCTAGCGTTTAGGTCTAGCGGGTAGTGTCTCTTCAGCCTGCGAATCTGGTCCTACGTATCGAGTAGTCCGGTAATTAGGGGGTTTCGATGTTTGTCGACTCTTTTGCTATATCTGTCGCTATATTTTACTATTTCCTCTTTGACTGTTGGTATCTCGAGGTCGCGATGTATCAGTTCGTTGGTGACATACCAGAGTGCATTTATAATGAATCTTAGCGTTTTCGATTGGAGCATCGATTGAAGCATTTCAATGTTGGAATTACTTGCTGTTCCCCATAGTTGGATTCCGTAACTCCAGACAGGTTTTATTACGGTCTTATAGAGGGTAATTTTATTCTGTGTGTTTAGTTTGGATCGTCGGCCAGTGAGCCAATAGAATTTTTTGAGTTTGTCCTTTGGTTGCTTCGTTTTGTCTCTGATGATACACGCAAATTACTACGTAAAACTTAGAATGAATCAACAATCCGATACCAAAGCATGCTAACAAAAAGTTCTTATTAAGTTTGAGCTCCGAGGGCAAAAAGAATTGAAAAACGAAGCAAGAGGACTTTGAGACGCGGAGAAGGAAATCACCGAGAAACGAGCGCACCTCTTTATTACGCGTTGTCGAAGAGCACGGTAAACGTCTATGGCATGTGTTCAAATATTTTGCCACGGAGCTGCTTGCAGGCACCGCAAGCTCGAAGCAGGGCCTAGTTACTGGCCACATAACGCGGCCACGTGTATTTCTAGCTTGAAACGAGTGGCTCTACCGTTCTTGTAATCCCGTATACTGACGGAAAAATTTGCATCGTGACACACGGTTCAGCTGCCCGCTTACTTTCGCTGCAGGGAACGAGACTGCCACGAGGGGGAAAAGGGAAAGGGAGAACTGGGTCGACGATTGGGTTTTTCCGACCTCGGGCAAGGATTGGGAACGTGCGATTTTAGAACAAGATGGCTGGATTTGCTCGTGCAACGAAAATACAGACATCGCTTGTACAATGTTATATTAAAGAATTTTTTTCTTTCTCATAACATTCGTATATCGTGCTGTTTCTTTCTTTCGGCTAGGAATGATTTTATGAAATATATTATTGTTTTAGATTATTTAATAAAAGGATATAAGCTTCTGGTTGTGCGATATTACGCAAAGTGAAGCGGATATTTAAAGAGAAAGAATTTATGAAAGAATCGAGAACGCGTAGGCATAGATACGGGATATGTTATTTGAAAGTAAATCAGACCATATTGGATCAATTGGACATATTCATCCCTGTTATTTAATTTCATACATTTATTTAATGCATCTTTTTAACGATCTGTTATCGTCATTCACGATTTTATGGTTAAAAGTTCAGAACTTCTCGCGCAATTCTGTAATAAAGAATTGTCAAATTATTTGTAAAAAGAGAGTCGCAATTTTCAGCTTCTACTATCATGGTCGAGGATCGATAGAAACCATCGCTTCGGTCAAATAGATGGGAACTTCTATATCGGATGCTATTACCACCTGACGATCACGGTATAAACGTTCTTATAATTGGAAGCTGATCAGCCGTAAAATTGCGTCTTACGTACGGTTTCAAAAACGACCTATACTATTGCATGCCTGAAATTTATCCGCAAAAACGGGATGTTCATTATGAAAATTACTGGTGTTAGTTTTATCTACAGTTTCCATTTTTATCGCGCCACTAATTACGAGCTGCTAGAACGATGGAACAGAAAGCAAAAGCCGAGGTGGAGTTGGCGCGAAAGAGGTGTTCGTTTTCCTAGAAAAGAATTACCACGTAACAGAAATCCTCTTCAACGATACGGGTGTCCTCGCAAGTTTTTTTCCACTCGCTCAGATCCACGCAGACGAAAGTATGTCGAGAGGATGTCGCGGTTGAAAACAACGCAACAATTATTTTCACTTTTATTTGACCAGCGTAGCTCGTTTCGGTCGTTGCGAACAATTCCTTTAAACATTATTCGAAGAAAGAAATCTACGCGATAGTAAATGAATTTCCAGAATTTATTCGAAGCAATTCAACTTGAGTATTAACGCATCTTCGACATATTCTAAACTTACGAAGTCTCGTACGAAAACAAAGTCTACGTAATCTCTCGGTAAACAGAAAATAAAGACAAATAAACAAATAAGACAATAAACAGAAAGACGAACAACGCGATGTTTACGAGCGAGATTATAGTAAAAAGCATCGTCTGCTCCTTGCCCTACGTCCCGTAGTTAAGATATTTCAGCTGAAAGATCGCTAGAGAAATATTTTGGTTGCTTTGCGTTAAAAACAGCCAACGCGGCCTCACTTACTGTACATAATGCATCTACACGTGGAAATCGTACAAACACATAGAACTACGGACAGAGAAGAGAACTCAAAACGAGTATTGCGACTCTTCTTGTAATCTCCGGCGTGATGGGGACGGGGATGCTGGCGGGGTGGTGGAGAAATTTGCATCGCGAGACAATAGCGATGCTAGAAGTTCCCGTGTACTTTCCGTTTGCGTACACGGCCAAAAAGTAGGCCGTCCAGCAAAAATGAATGACCTCTTTGTCATTTAAATACGATCGTTTCCAGTTCCTTTTTCGGGGTTGCAAGCACACGCGTTCATTCGCCTACTTGCTGCAAAGAAATCATCTCGTTGATAGTCGCTAAGTACAGTTTCGAGTACTGTGATTTTTTTATTTTGGTTATTTAACATAGGATACGCCTCAACGATTTCTCATCTGCCCGATCGATTCATCGTCTTTGAATATTTTGTCAGAGTCATGATTCTGCGTAACATTTTCCTATGCATATGGTTGTAATTTGCTTTTCGTTTTAAAATATGAAATAATTTATCTTGTATGTTACATACGTTCGATAGTATGTACATTTGAAAGATTTAAATCAAGTTTGGGTATTTCAATGTCAGTAACTATACGTATTTATCCCATTTCTCACCAACCGAAGGGAAGATTAACGCATAAGATTGCATATATCGATCGATTCATCGAAACAATGATACAGTATTTGTTGATATTTGATGGAGAATAAACGATTTGATAAAGGAAATAACGCCTTTTTAGATACTGCTGTTGAATATTTCAGTTCTTGCATTATACGTATTGATTAATTCAAGCTATACATGCGATGCAATTTAAAAGCAGAAAATTCTGAAAAAGAATAATCTGAATTATTTCCGAGTTTTAATCAAAATGCACTATACACTACACAATGTACATGCACGAATAAACGAGAACACGTGAAATATTTTAAAACATTTTAAGCGTGTAGAACGTAAATATTTTAAACACGTAAAACATTTCAGAACACGTAAAACACGACTTTACCAGAAAATTAGTTAATTTTACCTCCATAATGTTCTAGTTTAGATATACAGATTAATTCAAAGTACAGAGAACATACCACGAATAGGAAATTAATGTGAAAAATATTTATCTTTTAACAGGCTTAATTACAAAACTCGAAATTATACATTTAATTCTTATATTTGTACCAATTTATCTTATATTCTACCTATCACGATCTTTTTAACAAAACATGGTATAATCAAAGAGAAACATGTGGTTTAAAATTCTTTCGCATCAGACTTTACATAAGAGAAGATCAATTTAGGTGGTGCATGGAACATTCCAGATATTAATTCACAGCGACTCACCCTGTATGTTAGATAAATATAATTATTCGTGTTCAGTGAACTGTTTCGTTCAGTGGGGTAACCAATTCATTCGAGTCAGTCGCTCATGAAATTTATGCATTCGCGTTTGCGCGAGTGTTAGAACCACCGGTCCTGGGTTATTCTCTTATTCCCTGAAAATTCTTCCCTTTATTCATTCCTTCTTCCCTGGGGGATGATTAAATTTACTCGCAAACACCGGCAAATGAAAAGCTCCATAATTAACGATACTTCGAACAAAGCTCCTATATTTCCATTAACAAAATATTACGAAATTACCAAACGACGTAACCACAAAGTTTTACATATTTTTGTACAAGGTTTTGTATTTAACATTTCAGTGTCACAGGTGTAGATGTTCTTTTTTTCAAAGATTTAATCTTCCCACAAACGATTATTTTTATTGTACTATTATTTTATATTTTCATATGTACTTTATTTTGTTGTTTAATCGAATGCCTGAATATTAAAAAGAATCTCAAAATATCCAATCATTGCTTGTCATAGAAACCACGTAGAAGCCAAGAATTTGATAAAGTCAACTTACAATTAGAAATGAAATAAAGATCTGAGAAATACTTTCGAGACGGACTAGGTTGTCCAGAAAGTGTCTTTCTTTCGCAAACGTGTTTTTTACAACAATGCACCTTCGTACAAACGTGAAACCGAGTCTGTGTTTATCTCGACAGAACAAAATGGATCGTACGTAATTCGACAAAATAATATAAAACAAAAAAACGTTGTGCGTTTATTATTTCCTCATAAAACGAAAGAAACATTTCCGACAACCATTTTCCAATTAACGACACGGTTAGCAGAGATTTTAGTATCGTCGTAATTAAACGAATCTAAACTCTTGAGCAACAATTTAAAAATACTTGATAGACCTAACTGATTCAACGATAAGCGTGACAAAAGCATTTTTCTTAATATCCACGTCTGACCAACGATACCTCATGATTACCTTCCGCGTTAGAAAAGATTCGGTGCATCTATGGGGGTGAATTTACGCGTTGGCCAGGACAGGGGAAATTAAATGTCGATAGAAATGCTGATTTAGTCGGTGGAACGTTTGCACGGTCGCGTATGAAACCGTGTCTGGACTCTGGTAGATAACTAAAATTCAACGTTTATTCAAGCGTCAATTTGAAAGGGTTCGACGTGCTCCTCGATCACTCGTCTCCGAGGAGCTAGCTGCCAGAAATCATCTTCACGAGATCGAACATACGTCAAAATTCACATAATTTCCTTCGCGAAATGACTGCTGAAGATATTTGAGTTTTCATGAAAAATTGCTTCAAGTATTTCTATTAACTCGGTAATTTAATTTTTAATTTCTTATCGGTCCATTGACCGATTGAAAGTAAAGAATATCAACAAGATTGTTCAAATTTGTTTGTTATGCATTTTCGACTTTCGTAAACAAAAAATGCATCATTACTTATTATCGAGTATTATAACGCGATTTACGGGGGATTGCGTTAAGTCTTCCAGCACTCAGACGGTATCCGAGTAATTTGCGGATTTGCAACGCCATGTACTTTTTTCATAAACCTTGGAGTTTCCAAACTGTCATGCGACTAACCTAACTTTAGATTTCTGCGACGTAACCGGGATCCTCTCGAATATTCCACAGGGTTGTACGTTCCACTACCTCGACGTATCGAGTCTCGGATCCTCGTCCAACTGCACAACGTGCAATGGAAGGATGGCTGCGAGGTATTAAAAACGTTGAAAGAGCGCATTTTCAGCAGAATATCAATCCTAACTCGGTAGAATCTCGATCGTAGCGCAGAAAAGTCAAGTTAAATCGCTGTCTCTCTGCAAATCCCTTAAACGTCGCGAAATCGTTTAAGTATGGCGGTACCATCACCGTCGTTCCAAACATACGTGTATCCCTAACTACCTCAAAGATAATTCTAAATTATGAAACTGGCCATGAAGCTCGGTTTCTCCGTCAAAATTCTAATGTCCTACTGGACAAATTGTAAAATTCAAATAAATAAATAAATAAAAAAAAAAAATCTAATTCTCATAAATATCACGACCGCTCGGTTTTAAACCTCGATGAGCTGGATAGCTAGATCGGATGATCTCAACAAATAGCAAACGTATCGCAACAAATGTCGAAAGATCGTGTACCTGTTTTGCGACGTTTTGTACGTCAAATCCTAAGAAAATAAAAACAAACGAGAAGTTATCTTAGAAAACAACGACCGAGTGTTGGCTGAAACTGTATATTACGATCCATACTTCGACGGTAAATCGTTTGTTTCAAAAATATAAAATTCTCTATTCGAGCTTTAGCCTCAATAAAAACAGACGTAGAAAAATATTTTTTAAATAATCTACGACGTATGCAGTCCATCGATGTGTATTTTAAATATACCATGCATACATGCATCGATCGTTCGTTGCACAAGTCGTTTAACGCGTTCCATTTGCAGTAGAAATCATGAAAAAAGAATCGAAAGAATGATCGAATTAGAAGAAACGTCCGATTCGGCCGATCCATTAAGAAAAATTAGCATACGCTCGGCGTGAGTCGCGCGCCATCGCGAGCAATGGTACGGAAGCGGGAATTATTTTCTCTAATCCAATTAGCGGCACGATAAAAGCTTACGCCCTAGTTACTGTCCGGCAATCGGTCTTCATTAGCCAGACCAACTTTTCCTCGAGCTTAGCTGAAATTAAGCTCGCGTGCTGCGCGCTAATCGCGCGATAACGAATCGCTTTGGAAACGGGATCTGGCCCGTTCGAACGACCAATCGGAAATCGTTTTTGTTGCTTTCCAGCTGTTCTCGTTAATCCTCGAACGATGGGAACGAAGTTTGAACTTGGTGCACCGGATTTTCGAAGTGACGCGTTTCGAACTGGTCAGATTGATGCACTGTTGGGAGATCAAGCCCGTAGTTTGGTCGAAAAGGTGGTTTAAGGTATGAATAAATGTAGTTTGCCAGGTGTGTTGAAAGCCGTGGCAAAGTCTGAAGATCTGTTTGCTTCAGGATAATAACGAAGAATTTTATTCTTAATTGTTTCACTGCACGATGATGCAATAGAACGATGACTTTTAATTCTTCTCCTTTCTTATAGTTACTAGGAAGATGTTGGTACTTTTGGCAAGATTAATGTTAACTTTTATTCTATCGATTATATTATTTTATATCGTTGAACTCCAATTTTACATATAATACGTTCAAGAACACACCGACGCGTTTAAGAATACATATACAGGTGTCAATACATTTTTTAGATGATTGAGTAACGAAGCTTCGATGATTTTCGTATCGTACAATGCTTTGTAACAGTAATGAGTACTTGCTGCTATTTTTAAATTTGCCTACTACATAGACACGCGAAATGAAATCAAATCACTAAATTCAATCGTTCATAAAGTTTCGAAGTTCATATAAATGGAAGATGAATTTATTTGCACGTTGAAATGAGAAATCATTTTGTGTGGATATATGAAGATAGATAGACAGACGTGTAGATGTGTAAATATCGTATCCACGCAGAATTCATTGTTCGATATTAAATAGCAAACGGGAGATATAAACGTAAAACATTGACGACTGATACAGATTAATCACATCCAATTACGTACATACATGCCAGTTCAATGGACACCAGCCTGCATATTCGAGGAATCTAAATTTCAATTTGAATTGTATCCTTTATTAGATTAGCTGGAAATTACACGCAGTTGAACTACAAATAAATTTTCAATTCGGTAATATTAAGTCGAATAACCTTCCTCTAGTCGTGTATAACGAAGCATAAATTTTAGAAAACTTTTTAATTTATTCCCTTACATATAAATAAATGCAAGACAGGACTGTGGGATGCTAACGACAGTAATAGAACAATCGGGTATTTCAACGATATACCAAAAATAGTTACCAGATCTACTAAATATTAAAAAACGATTAAGCGAATTTTTCTTCTGTTTTTCTTCTTTCGTTTATTTTCCTATTTTTCATCTACATATATGTATGGACTTTTATTTTCTATGTACACATATATTGGTTTTATATCCGTTCTACGAACAATGCTAATAACAATAATAATAGTAATAAATTTTCGCTTTTATACTCTTCTAAATGTGAGAATTTTGAAAAATATTAAATATCCCTGAATTTGTTGTAAAATATCTTGTTGCACGAAGTTTTCATAGAATATTTTGTACTTTTATATAATATGATACAATTTTTATAAAAATCAATAGAAAAAGGTCCCTAAACGTTCTTTACATCGTAGGACCAATTTTATTAAATATTTTTTAATAACTTTTTAACGACATAAAAATGACAAGAGACGCTTCCTACATTTAAAAATAATATCTTGGTAAATTCGAGGATCGTAAAATTAAGCGAGCAACGCGATCGTAGATGAATATTGAAAAATTCTTCCTTCTTGCTGTATACCATCCTAACCATTCTTTAGCCAATCCCCATAAATTATCTGCCGAGACGTACTTCACGTTCAATTAAATCCTTGGAAGTTTATGACCAACATATTCGTTCTGAATAAGTTCTCGAAATACGATCATTGATGATATAATAAATCGTAAGGATATGATAGTGTTCAAGGTGGAATAGTAGAGGCATAAGTTATTATTACCATTATATTATCGTCATAAATGAAATACTGAGAAAGTCTTAAACATTTTATATTCGAGAAATTACCGATTTTAATAGCCGCAAGAAGAATATATTTCAAATAGAAGAGCTTTATGATATCTACTGTTGTTGTCGTCTTGAAACATTTATAATATGCTAGCTGCGTGTAACCTTTTGAATCTTTTGAATCTTGAAGTTAGGGGATTGGATCCTTTTCTAACGGATTAGATCTCTACAAAATTATTTTTTTTTTTTCAATATTCATATTTTAATTTGTTCGAAGCTCTCGCTTATTCAAATTTCACTTCCGAATCGTTCTAGTTCTGCTATACAAATCAAGTTACAAGTACACTCGCATGTATAATAATTACCAAACAATTACTATTCAAGACGATGAGTTTCAAAGTGTAAGTGATTTATAGATTAACGAGATATTTAAAAGTTTATAAAACATTTCAGCTTTGAAGGGTAAACAGAATTTGATGTAACGACTTGATAACCAAGATTCTACGAAATTATCAGGAAACCAAAACTTCGCCTTAAAGTTAACCGAAGAATCCGTTAATAAAGCAATATCTCCTCCCTACTTTGAAACATCTCATGGTAACAACTATGTATTCGGATAGTTTCCACGGGAAATTTATTCACGCTTCGTCAAGCTAAACAATGCAGATGCAATTAAGTCGCGACACTCTTTACGTTGTTTACCGCGCGCTTAACGATCTCACTAAACGCCCGGATCTTTTTATTACGCTCAATAAAAGTTGCTTCAGCCGTGAGAACTTCGGCTAGCGTTTCAGCACTTAATTTACAAAGGTGCCATGAATTCTTATGGTTCTACGCGATCCACCCGTAAAATTCAAACTATTAACGGCCGTGGACGAGGTCATAAATGCCACTCCAGTAGCAATGTTTCGATAACCCGCGTTAATTGAACGAAAGTTTTAATGCCATTGCAAAACGGTTGCTATGAATTACGAGAATATAGCAGGATATTTTATACGTGGAACCGTAGGGACTCCAAGTTATTGGCCAGCGATTTATATAGATCGTATTAAAGACAGCGGTCACAGATTATTTTTTCCTGTAAAAAATGTTACCGCCTATTTAAAGTTTCATCTTCCATTTTCTTCTTTTTTTTTTTTTTTCCTTTTTTCATTACCGACGAAACGAGTTATATCTCGCGTCCTCGACAGTCTGCTCGATTTCGAAAATCCTACAGAAGTCAAAGCACGAGGCGTCGATGCAATTTCTCACAAACACGCACAATGCGAAGGGTGAGAAGGAGGAAAAAGGATCCTTGTCTGCATTTTAAACGTGGATTTCAATTACGTCGGCTGGTTCGTGACATAATCTTCGCGGGCAGGACACGACAGGGTTCAAGGAAAAAAGCTCGCCATCGCTTACTGTCGTGCTCCCACGACGATTCCGTATCCTGAATACTTAAAAGGAGTCGCGAACCCACTTTGAATTGTAAAACAAACCAAAGCGATACCGCCGAACTGCTTTCCCCCCTCTTCTTCTCCTACTTTCCCGATGCTTTCTTCTTCCTCGTTGTACGAGGTATCGTAACGGAAAACAAAATCTCCGCTTGGATTTTAATGGTCCTCTCGACAACGACGACGACGACGACGACGACGAGAATGATCTTCGAGAGTGATCTCGTCGGAACTCTGGATCGGAGAATATTTTGTTGCTACTGAATGGAATGTTCAGCGAGGAGGTCAGTGGGGATTGTACCTCGAGTTCGAGATGTTCGTTCGTACGTTCTTGCACCGGATCGAGCGGCAGGGTGAAGTAAGAGAATTTGTTAAGAGATTCGGCTTTTTCTGCGTGTGGGTGAAAAGGTTTTGGGTGTTAAATTTGCAAGTTTCAAGTATGTATACTTGTTAAATAGATGCTACATTTATACTGTACGTGTGAAAGTGTATGTGAGCGTTGAAGCGTGACGTCCAGGTCTCAGTTGAGACAAAAGCGATTAAAAACGGTTAGAAGTTATTAAAAGCCGTTAGAAGTGATTAGAAGAGATCAGAAGAGAACGAAGATGCAGGCGAGTAGGTTATCGAGTATCTCAGAGAGTAACGTACATGTAGAGCTGAATAATTTGTAAATAAATTTTAGACTATTTGCTTTCCTAAATTCTCTCTATACCTTAACGATAATTTACGAGGGTAATTCAGGAACAATTGGTATGAAAAATGGGTGATATGAATTGTTTTCGAAACGAGAACATTTTTGGAACGTTTCTTTCACGTTCTCAGGAACCTTTGTATCTTGAAGACTTTCTAGAAAACTCGTGTTTGTTATTTGGAACATGATAGTTTATAATTATTGAGATATGTATAATTTTATGTGCTAGACGAGATTAGATTAGATAATATTGATACATGTATGTGAATACGAGTGTATGGAAGTATGTGCGTGCGTGACGCCTCGAAAACAAAGGAATGTAAACTGTTCGGTTAACAGTCTGATATGGAAGAAAGTGCTGAGACGCGTGCAAGTGTGTATCGATGAATATCTTTGAAATCGTTTATCAAATAAATATATAACTGTTCTAATATAAATTCTAAGTGTAAATTTACTGTTCCTATACCATTATTTCGGCTATTAAGATCCAAAATTCTCAACAATAATAATTCGACTTTTAAACAAGATATATTCGTAGAAGACTCTTTATATCGCGAGTAACAGACTATTTTCATTCGACTTATAGGTGGAATTTGTGTGCGGGACAAATTTGTTATGATCGAACAAACGCGTCACATTTCGATGCGCGGCAAACGATGCGGGTGTACAGAAATCCCGCGGCAATCTCTGTGTAGCTATCCGGCTATGTAGTTGCAGGATTTTTCGCAGTTGACGAGCTTCGCCGACAAATGACTGTCAGGTTCGTCTTTATTATACGGTTGCACCGTAACGATGAGAACGCCGTGGATGGTCGATTTGCTTTCCGAGGGAAAAGGAGGATCGATCGAGCGCAGACCAGAGGTCCGCCGCATGCGTGTCGCGATCGCCGAAAGTTCATAAACTATGCGAAGTCTCGTCACGTTTGAGGAACATGGGATCGATCCAAGGAGTTGCAGACTAGCGATAACCGCAACGTGGCCACGAAACAGTTTCAAATGTATCAAGTTTCCTGTATATCTGAATTCCGGCCCGCTTTTTGCGGATCGCCGCGAGTTATGCGGTATTCCGCCTGACTTTCCGCTTTTTACACGAATTCTTTTATCAGTTTCTGTCGTCTGTTCGTGCGGAAGGACACTAGGACACGATCTTGTTTGTTGTTCATTGGAGTATAGTTACAAAAATCAGTTTTCTTATTTTTATAAACAATATCAAGATTTTGTTTTTAACAATCTTCGCTTGTTCAATTGATCGTTAATTTACTTTTGTAATGTCTGCGAGATATACAGGGTGGTTGGTAACTGGTGGTACAAGCGGAAAGGGGATGATTCTACGCGAAAAAAGAAGTCGAAAATATAGAATGAAAATTTTTTTTAATTCTTTTTTTAGTTTTTCCATCGAGACAACGATCTACAGTGAGATCCGTTATAACGAGACGCGATAAAGTGCACGCGTACCGAGCGAAAATTCAAAGTCAATTTTCTCGAAAACAAAGTCTCGAACGAAAAATTTTTATTCTATATTTTCGACTTCTTTTTTCGCGTAGAATCACCCCCTTTCCGCTTGTACCGCCAGTTACCAACCACCTTGTATATTTTCCGATTCGTTTCAAACGAATAAAATCGCGATAGTGGAATCTCATAACAGTGACGATGAAATTTCAAAACGTTTCATATAACACATACAGTATAGTTGCAAAAAGTATCTAGAACTGTCGCAATACTATCGCGAGCCCGTATACGAAATAAATTTAACGAAATTCGAGGAGAAGTCTTCCCAAAAGGCCAGTACCAGCTTTCGCGTCTCTGTTCTCGGGTTACATCAATCCCTGTGTCTGATTGTATTCCGGTTGAACGTGGTTTTCCATTGACGGAAACGAAGAAAACCAACGTTTGGAAAGGGGTGTGGCGAAGTTAAAAAGATGAAAGAAAACGAGGCGAAGAGAACGAAGAGAACATTAATCATTGGAACAATATGTTATGCTTCAAAGTCAAATGCAATATTTCCTGTCGTACAGATAGAAGCAGAGTCGTGTGTCTCTTGTCTCGTGTAAAATAAACTATCCGGCTGTTTTTCCGCCAAGCCGAACCTGCCCAGCCACGCTACCTGATAGCAAATATTCGCGTTTCAACGCTTTGCATAAAATGCGATTTATAAGTTCTATTTATTACGAGCTCGCTAAAAGTTCTACGTACGAATTGCAAATTAGAATCCTTGATATCATTCAACATGGCGAATTTTGCTTCTTACGATCGGTAAAAAGAGTCTTTAAGAGTCGCAGTGATCGATCAGTGTCAAGAAAGTTTATTGGTTACTTTCGGATCAATTGCAAGGTGTAAATTTGAATTGTAAAATAGGAAATAAAATGGAATAATAAATATTATAAGCAATTGTTAATCAATTTATAATTTCACTAATTGTACGATCTTGTTATAATTTTAGGCTTCTAAGAAATCTTTTTAATTTTCAAACAATTACTTTTCCAATTCTCTCGATTCTTAGTACCCTACGATAAACATATTTTCCTTTCAAGGACATTTCTTAACTTTCAGATCTTTTTATCTTTAGTAAAATCGCGAATGTTCTACATGTTGCTCGATGCAACTCCCTAATTAATGAAACTTGTCGTATACAACCTGGAGAATCCATCTTAACGCCACACAACACTCGCGTCGCTTCAAATGGAATACAACGTAACCACACAAGACGATCTCTACGCTCCAAGTCATACTGCAAAAGATTCACAATTAGCTCTAATTAATTTTCAACTCGATCGTACGCGAAGGGGACCGAAAATTAAAAGGGAGACACTCTGACATACCGTAAGCAAGCTGCGGTCAGACACTTGCCAGAATTGCAATTACTCACGCGTTTCATTTACGTAAAACAAAGTTGTCACACCCTTCGTATCGTGTCGCTACTTTACCACAATATTACTGTTTCAACCATCATTGTATAAATTACTGACTATACCGGTATACATTTACGCTATACAGTTAGTGTGATACAAAGATGGAAGCAAGATATTCCATAAGTTTTGCATAAGCCTTTGAAATTATTGTTATCTGAACCATTAGGAAGATTTCGCGTGGACAAGTCTGAATATGTGTGTTTTTCAAGAAGTTCGACGCTATTTATGTAAAACAGGCTGGTTTTTACCAAGCAGGTAAAAACAAGAAGAATCCAATTTTAATAAGAAAAAAAAAATTGCGTTCTCGGAAGTTCATATACAAAAATGTGATTCACGATCTTACTAGTATTTTCATGCCATTTATTTTCAGTAATATAATCTCACTATCCTACGTATCCTGTGCACTAGTAGTGTCGTATATGGATAATAGATGAACAACAATTTCTGTTTTATATTATTCTATTGAATTAGGTGTGATCAATTTCGTTATATTTCTATTATTATGTTCGTGCATAATTCAATAAGCCAATAGTATTATAGTATGGACTCTTCGGTAAGGCTCTCACCTAACAGACCTATACCTTAGACACAATGAGAGAAGAGAGAAAGTGAGTGTTTCGTCCAAGATCTGCTAGCAAGAAGCTAATATAAAACAAATAACATTGTGCGTCTATCATTTACTTATAAAACGAAAGAAACATTTCGGACAACCTAATACGTCTATTAGCGACACTATTATATTCACACTGCGCACTGTACGCAACTACTTGTGTCAAATACAACCTTCTTCCTTATTTGTTAATTATCCGTCGTTACTGCACGGATTCTCAGAGAACGACTTGCATTCACGGAAATTCCAATTTAATACGCGACCCTTGGTCGCGGTTACTGAAGTAATTTCAATTTAACTTTTTAATTATAAGTCGACGCTCGGAGATAGGTCGTCGCAAGGCTTGTACATTTTGTTGCCTACGGCCGACAACGTCCTGTAATTTACCGCGAACCAAATTTAATACCGAAAAGCCATCTGTTCGTGATTTCAGCGTCCCTTGGCTACGAAGAATGCGAACCGAGGGTGAGTTTCGTTCTAGTTTCTCGCCACGTACCACGGGAAATTTGAAAAATTTTAATCTTTCAAAGCTGTCCTTCTTACCACGATCTGTAAGGAAGAAGCTTAGGGTTCTGTTTCAACGTCGTCAATTTTTCTCTTACAGCCAAGTATAAAATGTAACAGCGTAAATTTGTTAAGTATCGTCGCTAAATAACTTGAAAGCAAACAGATTTGTCACGCGTTTGTCGGAGAGAGGCTAAAACATCGTCCCCTATCGACTTACCAAACGATATTTTTATTAGGCTGAGTAGACGTTGAGAAACTGTATAGCTACGTGTGTAGAACGGAGCTGTTTAATTAATAAAGTTAGTGTTTGCTCAGTGGGTGTGATAACTAGCATTCTGCTGGTTTTGTGTCAATACGGCGTTTAGGCTGATCGTTGATTTATGGTAGCGATATATTCCTTAGTTGAGTTTCTGTTTCCAAACTGTAACAAGTTTGCAGGAAGAATAATTTGCCTTGTTCGTTCACTCGACTCCAGACTTATTAAGTTACTTCGAACGTACGTTTCGAAAATTGTATCCCTGTGGCAAGCCAGAGTTTCGCTTTAACGTTCGCCAAATTAAGTTTACTTTTAATCGAAATGCGAAATACAGCCGCTCTATGTACCAAGACCACTTCGTACCAAGATATCAAAAATCTTACTGTTTTAAACTTTCTCAAACTAAAGGAAAGGTCGAAAAATTGACGTTGAGAAACGTAGAATTTCGTAGTTGAAAATAGTGGCGACCGATGTTTGGCTCGCGCGAAGATTTCTTTCTACGTATCGAGATGCAAATTGCAGCTAATACGAATTCACCAGAGTAGAAACCAAGCAATGTCAGGGAAAATTTGTTTTACCGCTTTAATGCGTCGTTTCGTGGCTGAGGGAGAAGAGTTCAAGGTGGTTGGTCGCGGAAAAAAGGATGCACTTTTGCAAAGGAAACATAGTGTAACGATGTTAAAAAGGGCAATACTTTTTCGTGGTCAAGCAACGTGGACCGTCGCGGTGTGTAACATTATTCCAAGGACGTTGTTTTGTGCGTGTCTCTGTGTTGTTTCAAAAGTGTCGCAATTATGAAATCGTAACCTCTTTCGTGCGTGTCCACAACACTTTTCTTTTTCGTAATACCAACTTTCTTTCTACTTCAATCAGGAAATAAAATATTTCCACGATTGAATGCATGGACAAAGGAAATGCAAACGTTTCGTTTCGGCGAAATTTACTTTTGAATAAAACGTTTCCGATATTTTACTGCACAATAACATTAGACGATTTTTAAAGGATTGGACGTGAAAGAGAAAATTCGAGATATTTTAGTATACAGACTGGAGCACAAAAATATTTGGACACTTATCGTAGGAAAATTTTGTGAATATATTATGCGTATGTGTTATACATTTTTTTTAAATTTTATTGGTAGGACCATCAGGATCGTATTGGTAAAACTTGAAACTAATCTGAAAATGTATTTGATCGAAATGTATCACATTAAAATATCTTGTAGATTTTGTGTATATTTTTAATTTTGTTTTAAACTTTGATCTAGTAAAATCTGTCCGTTTTAATTCGCTTAATCTTCGATAATCTAAATGATACAAATTGTGTTTTATTATAGTATTAACAAATTTCGAAATGTTTCGTATATCACGTACAATATTATTCGCTAAACAATTCTCTTTTTTTTTTATTGTTCAGTGAACAGTACTTCCGTGAACCATGTGTTGCGTTATTTCGCTTCTTTCCTTTTATCATACATACTGGAGTGATAAATATTCATGATGCTAGTATGTCTGTGTCATTCGGTGGAAAACAAGACATCGATGTGCATAAACGAGGATATATGTATAGGCGAATTTCAAAAATTACTGAACCGAAAAAAAACAGAAACGTGAAAAAAGTGTTATCGTTGAAATGATACACCGATCGGGCGTCGAACAATGATAAAAAAAAAAAAGAGAGGAAAAAATTTGGAAAGGAAGGAGGACTCAATTGTCCATGACGAACGTGAAAAAGTGTGAAACGTAATGGCGTCGATACAGCCGAAATAACGTTTCGAGATCGTAACTGAAAATTGTTAGCCGGGATGAGCGGCGTTTCATAAAGTTTCTCTACTCTGACGGGGTTGCTAGTTTTCAGAAAGCTTTACATAAAAGTTGAAAAAATGAAGAGCAAAAATAATTTCGTAAAAGATTTCACAATTTTACTATATCGATTATTACGCTCGAGTTTTTCTTGTAATTGTAACGATACATTTGCATAGAATATCGGTAAAACAGTTAGAAAAATTCATTCTGTCTTCTACTCTTTATCTGTTTTCATTAAACAATTTTACTTTGACACATTTCTTGTCTCGGTGAAAACTAAAGCGAGATTGAGACATAAAAAATTCAAGCACCGCAGCACCGTTAAAACAGACATCACGATAAATCTTCACGTCCAATCGACAAATCCACCATTCACGTTTTAACCTCGCAAACTTGAGGCTATCAGATCTGAAATCGCGATAAGACGTGGTGACAATCGATAGTTTGCTCAGGATTCACTCAACGGCCAATGTTTCAATATTTGACGCGGTTCGCAGCTGTTGAATAAATAGCGGCTCTTCGTAGCGGCTAAGTGCGCTCGTGTTTTATCTACATCTTGCATCGAGTTGGCTAAACGGTTTTCGTATTCGAAACAGAGTAACATCGTGGTACAGCGAAGATGTATTGTCACCTGTGTATGCAGGTGTACGCACGGTGAATGGTTCGCGATCGGAATCAAGTTTCAGGGAGTGACGTGTCGTAACACTCCACTGTTGACAGGGTTAATTGCGTAGGTTGCGCGTAAATGTTTATACGTGGACGCGAAGACATCGACTGGTTTGACAGCGTGAATCGTTTAAATACCTCGCTCTGCTATCTCTCATAAGCTACGTAAAATAGAAAATCGGACGTTTCAGGAGACGCGTCGAGCAAATCTTTTACCTTCCTAAAGTTTTGTGGTTCGGTACAATGAAACATTGTACAGTAGAATACAGTAGATTGGGAAACATTCTGCATAGGATCGAAGTTAGAAGAGCGAGGTCATTGAAACGGAAGTCGAGGGAAGATTCGACGTTGTTGGCTGATATAAAATATTTTACGTGTTGTAAGTATTGGAATGTAAGTATTGGGTTGGCAACTAAGTAATTGCGGTTTTTGTCAATACTACCTAGTGACTAAATGTGGCGGCATTCGACGACGAAACTTACCAACGGGTTCGCGACACAAAGTGCTATACCATCAAAGCGTAAGGCCGACATGCCCAAATATCATCGACATCCCTACGGTCCTTCCGCCGAATATTCGGAAAAATGCATACGCGGCGACGGTCGCGGATGTCTAACAAACGAACAACAAAGAAAGGAATCCGTTTGGTTTTGAACGGAAGATTCATTCCGTTTCGAACAGCGAAGTGCCAAGGGTCTAGCGTAACAGCAAAGCAAACACATTCGAGAAGCGTGATTGTTGATTGTTGACTGCTAATTGTTAAGTAAACTATATCGTCGAACATCGAGAGTATTTCTTGGTCACTTACATCTAAAACTACCTCACATATATAAAATATTAAAGTCGAAGATATTAAACTTGCATAAAGTTCCAGTTAACGCGGAAAATGGAATATTCTATGCACCTTTATATTCGTTTATAATTTGTCATATATAATATTTATATTTATATTACGTTAGATTATTTATTATATATAACGGTATGACGGTAGAATCGTGCTCAGCGTGAATTTGACTATAGTTGGCCAATCGACAGGTGACAGTAACGAAAGGAATCAATAAATGAAACGGTCGGATTTAACGTCACCTTTGCGATGGTATAAACGTCGAAAATTTTGAACGTCGACGGATGTGATTTCCAACGACCACGGACCATTTGCCGTGAAGTGGCTGAAATAAAAACGGAATTGCACGGCATCGAAAGCGTGTCCCGGAAATTTTATAACCGATAGCGCGCCGGTTTCTTTATGCCGGCCGTAAAATCCTCCATTGGAGGTGGGATGAACGCGTCGACGGAATGTTAAGAGCTACGATGCCCGAGGAATTGTTTAATTAAACTAAACGCGGCCC
>NT_176470.1:975186-996734 GCF_000188095.3 Bombus impatiens
CTGGGTAAAAGTACGGGCCTCGTTAATTTCAACCGCCGCCGCGCGGCAACTTGAAATTCTACGTTGTCTACTTTATCGCCGGGACATTCTGGGAATTATTAGAGGGGAATTTAGCGCGATCTTGATGAAAGTTTAATTGTCCGGATTGCACAAGCGAGTGCAAGAAGGATTTCATCGTTGATGTAATCGTGGAAACAAGCTTGCGAGTGATTTGCTTCGAAGGGCGAATTTTGTGCGAAGCCCGCGAAGCGAAGTTTCGGCTTTTGCGAACGGAACGTTAGAGCTTTGGGAATCGTTATCAAAATTCCGCGAATAGGATACTAAATATAGTTCATTTGGATTTCGAAGAACATGGCTTGCGGCATTACCTGTGCTTTCAAAAAGGAACTGCAGGGGAATAGAATTTCGATTCGATAACTACATCGTCCTTCGTTCGTTTGTAACCTAAAATTAAAAAACTGAAAAACTATTAACTAAAAAACTATTAACGGAAATTAACCAAAATTTAGATTATAAAACAAAAATATAACGACTGAAGGATTTAAATAGAACTTCAAATTTGAAACATAGCGCATCGAATAACGACAAAATCATCTCTAGCACTAGCAAACTGTCCCTGAAACAGTTCCGTTCGAATCTAACTACAATGTGGCAGTGTCCTCCAATCAAGACCAGTAGTCGACCAAAAAGTCCCGCCATTATCAACCACTCATTCGTCAGCCATAAAGGGTAACCAACCCTCGGTAGAGGAATTAACGAACTCCGACAAACTCTGCTGAGAGGATCCAACGTGTTCCACTTCCTCTATCCTTCTGCTCTGCCCTTGATGCACGTCTAAAGGATCGTGACCAGCTTCGAAACGCAAAAATCAAACTAGGAGAAGATCAAATAGGACAGCTACGTTCTCCGATGTAAAGACCAGATAGATGTCCAGCTACAAACGTACATCAAACACGCAAAATCCAATGTGAATTGGCACGTGACATGTGTATGAACGTGTAGTTGGAACTGCAGCTTCGTGCTCCGTGCTGTCTTTGACGCGTAAGAAGTCTCAATATCGAGAGTATAGTGGAAATCATGCAGTCCAGCTATATATTGAATGTTTCGTTTCTTTTATAAGAAGATTTTTTTTTTTTTTTGTTAAGAGCTTGGAAAATTTATCGAATAACCGTTTAAAATGTTTTAGATAAAACCAATAAGTATTTCAGATGGTACTTCTTATTGGCTCACTCTGTATGTATGTAGGAATGTTATATTATAAGTTAATAGAAAACAGTATGATAAATACAATATCGTTGCACTCACACGAAATCGAATATAATATCGCGTTTCGCGTATTCGTTTCTCACTAATTCTACGACACAACGACACAAGGAACTTCACACGATCACAGCATTTTCCATGCTCATTTTTCCCTTAACGTACCTTGGTAACGCTCACAACACTCCTTGACAACATTAACATATCTTGACAACGTTTATAAACAATTACCTTTCATGCCACGTCCGTCCCTGACGTCACATCATCCCACATGTATGTGACTTTCCAAAAAATTAAAGTAGTCGAACAAACAACCGGTAAAATATACCTGAAAACGTTTCAGGAATCTCAAAGAGTGAATTTGCATTCCAATTAATTTCGTCGTTGCTCGGGTGTAATATTTTAACGCTGGTAAAAACCTGCATTACGCGAACTTGCCCCGGCGCTATAATCGATATCAGGAATCAACCTATTAGATCGTTGAAATGGCCGAAGTTTCTGCTTCTATCGGTAATTTCAGAACGGCGAAAACTTTCGAGAGCTACGATCCAATTTGAATCTTGTGTTTTTGAACGTAACTATAACCATCAGAACGTATATACCAGTAGCAGAAAAAACAACTCCTAGATTTGTTATAGAAAGAAGAAAAGAGAGGACTTTATACTTAAATTTCCAATTTTTCTCCATTTTCTTTCTCTCTCTCTATATATATATGTATATAGATATATATATATCTTTTCCTCTCTCGCTCTTTTTTATTCACGACAATAACAGTGGCGGAACAGGAATTTCATAGACGTCGAAAAACCGAGCGCTGGAAAACGAACTATTCACCATCGTTCGTACGTTCGGTTTGATCCATTTCATTCTATTGTTCCATACGCGAGGCATAAGATATTAAAGGGAAAAAGGAAAGGGAAAAATTAGTCCGTTTCTACGTTTCCTCTGTTAAAAAAAAAAAAAAAAAATTACCGGTAGATTTTCGAGTTTCATTGGGCCATTAAACTGTTAAATATCAATATCTAGGTATTCTCGATCGTATATGCTACCTTAGCAAGGTATTCAGAGATTAAACCCGAAATTCTACCATTGTATCGTACTTTATCGTGTTCTATGGACTCGGAGCTTTACATTGTAAATACATTTTCTTGAATAAATCCTTGCTTGAAATTTGAACCAACGGTAAAGAACTCTGTAAAGCTCGAATATATATCGTTATGAGACTTCTCCTAATGAAAATCAATCGTTTCAAACTTATTAAATACATTATAGTAGTTCGATTATTTTTAAATACTAGGAAAAGTTCACGTACAGAGGATTCAGAGTTAAAATCGAACTTCTACTATCCTATTTTATTGCATTCTATAAACTCGTGAATCCATATCGTAAAAAAATTCCCGCGAATAAATTCCCAACTAAAATCCAATTCAACGGCGAATAGAATTTCTAAAACGCGACACACGGATGCGAAAACCCATTCAAATTCTCTCCGCCATTTGCTCTTTAAAACTAAATCGCCTAAAGACCACCGTATAGCGGTGGCTGTATCATTGCCGTTTAAAGCTGTGTGTAGAAAAAAAAAAAAAAGGAAAAGACACTTCGATAACCAGCTGCAGTTCGAAATATAAAAAATATTTCCACTTCCCGTGGGAGGATGACCCACGGTCGTGGGTGATAGAAAACGAACTGGAGGTCGAAATGAACGCAGCGGCCGTAGTTTCTCCTTTGAATTCGCTCGATTGCGCGCGGATTAACGTTGGCCGGGGCGAAAAAGAAACGCGTCGCCGCGGGAAAATGTCAATATCAACGGTGGTGGCGAAAGAGGATGGCGAACGTAAAGGTAGAAAAAAAGAAGGGAGGAGAAATGAAAAGAAAAGAAGGAAGGAAAAGGAAGGGGGAGAAAAACGACTAGGGAAAACGAGACGCGGAGCGAGAGTGAATAATTCTCGCGTTTCACGGCGCAGCGTGGCGTGTCTCGGCGAACACCGCATTTTCTCGACGCTGGTTCGCTCGCGAGTTCGCTGCTCCTTCAGAGCGGAGGCGTTTAAGCGGCTTAATTCCCAATAAGCTGCAAAGCTGATCTCCGCTGAATTCGCCATCCTCGCGTCACCATGCCGGTCACCTCGGCCTCTCGTTGTCCCACGTGATTTTCAACGATTTAATTCTGGCGCGCGCGAAATAAACTAATTTGAAAATTATATCACTTTCTCTTTATTCTTGTTGCTGTTGCCATTCAAGTAAAGGTATCTTTGTATTTAGAGGAAATTTGGAAGTGCGAAATACACGAGCTGCGTGTTTAAAATTGATACGCTACGAATGTCAGGAACTTTTGTCTTAACATCGTTTACCATAGTGGCAATATTTCTTATATTTCTTATTAAATGCGTCAGATGTATGGAATTAAAGATCGATATAAAATTCGAAAGACGTCTAGCGAGCTTAAGTTTCGCTACTACCATTCGGAATATTGATACGTTGAAACCTAAAAGTAGAGACAACTTCGGTAGACGCGACCGGTGCTGGAACATTATCTGGAGCAGGCGCGTTTGCGAGGAAACTTGGCCAAGAACAACACACGGAAAAGATATCCCCCGAACCAGCCTCATCTCCGTCCGAAGCATTCCGGACATTCTCCTGGTTGCTTTGTCTTCGATTCGTAGCTACGAACCTCGTATAACGACGAAAAAACATTGTACCGAGGAAAACGAAAGAAGAAGAACCACGAAAGACAACAAAAGTTGCCTCTCGTTCGAATTCAGCCTACCCGCAATATTTTGAGACTAATAAACGAGCGAATCAGCAGTTCGGCTCCTACTTCGAACCTGCGCTATTTTTCCATTCAACGTGGAAAACTGAAGATTTGAAATCGTCTGGTTAATACTTTCCTGCTCGATAACGTAGCGTGTGATATATCTTCTTCGATTTAAAAGTTGTTCTACGTATTATTATGAAATTATTCGGAAACTCGTAACGATAAGCGAGTGTGGATATTTATGCAAATTCATGTTTTTGTGAATATAATTTAAAAAAATGGAACCTAAATAGAGAATTGTCATGGCCATTAAAAATTGTAGCGAGTATTACAACGATATTTTCTATATTCTTTGATATTATATGTATTTTGCGCCGTCAAATTTCCCATAAATATAAATACAAATCCGCGCTTTATTTATGACAGAATATCGAAACAATTTCTATGTATAATATGGAGAATTATTAATTATTGGCGTTTGTAATTATTGTGGAATTTTATCTTAACTACTGCCCTTTTAATTCATTTCTTTATTATTCTCGCAATTATCCTTCAATTATCTTTTAATTTCGATATCTGAACTTCTCCCTTTTACTTCGCGAGATCGGAATGAATCAATTTACATATAATTATTATTTATTGATACGTATTATCCGGACGTTGCGATATTCTTTCAGTTATTTACGCTTTCATTTCTCATCCTAATATACTTTTCCCGGTCTTTGCGATTTTCGCGGATATTAATTGAATATATGTATAAAATATTATCGGAATTCGACGTGATATAAAATTATTCTTATTCCTGTACAAATAATTATACGAAATCAACAAAACGTATATTCTCTTTAAATGACATTTTTTCCATAAATATCCTCTCGATCTTGATCTTTTAATAGCGTCAAACCGAAAGAGTAGAAGTTGAGATCTCGTTTATCACAAATCACACAGTGAAAAATGATAGCGAGAAACATAGGAAAAATAAAAGCACGACAGATACACGAAACATATCGCTTCTGAAAGTAAGAAATGGGTTAACTTGTGGCTACCAGAGAAACTAGTAGTCTGCCGCGTTTTTCAGCCGGACCTCGAGGGTAATTGACTTGCGGAGAACTCAAAATCTTGTCGGGAACTTTCCACTGGCTTCTTTTTGGTCGTGTGAGCGAGGATTCTTAAACAGTTGAAAGTATTATGACTCTGTTCGGGATAAGAATTATGAAGTTTCCCGTACATCCAACCGGTCGGTATTCGCCGAACTTCTGTACAGCGTTCTCGCGAACCAAGAAGAGAGAACGTAAAATCACGAAGAGTGAATGGAACGTTAGTGTTAGCTTCTAGGGAAGAGAAAGTGAGAAACGCGTGGTACGCTGGGTTACCGAACACGACGTAATCGTGGAAAGTTGCTGGGAACACGGATAAGTCGATTAACGTAACGAAGCTTTTGGATTATTCCGATAGCGCAGCTACGGTCCGTTTAACCGAATGATCGTGTTCTTCGAGAACAGTATTGTGAATCTTAGCTTTGCGAAAGAAAACCTTGTCTTATTCAGCTACAGACGTTTACATTTGCTTACAGTTTCTAGCGAAATTTCTCTAGAAACTTTCGAAACCTAGACATTTTCTGCGTTAAATTAGTCGCCTTTCTCTGGGTGGGAATTTAACGCGTTAAATTAAAGAACAAAGTAAATCGAGGAACCATTGGACGTATAAGCCAGCGTTAGTCGAACTATTCGATGGAAAACTCGGAGGAAAATCCGTTGGAAGTGTCGCGTATAGCGAACATCGATTGCACCGGTGTTCGGCGAAGATAACGACGGGCCAGCGAAAAATAATATTAATCCATTGAGTATGCATTATTCATAAGACGGCACACGCTGTGTGCAGATAGAATGTCGGTTTATCTGAAACACGTGCACACGTAGGCACACGCGAGCCGACCAGCTAGCGAAACGAACGTTAGCGAAGGAAAAAGGAAGAGGCAGAAACAGAGGTAGGAACGACGGAAAAGACTGTTCCTCGTCACGTAACAGAGTTTCGAGAGTTTTAACTCGATCATGCCCGCTGCTGATGGATCGGATAAGTTGGCAGGGTCCGCGATTTATTTTCCTCCGCGGGAAAAGAAGGCGAATTAGGTATTCGACGAAGGTGACTCGTGGAACGAGCTAGCTATTCATTCTTTTCCTCGAACCCCGTGCACGAAAAACTCTACCATCCTCGCGAGTTACGTTTCCACGCGGCGAGATTTATTATACGAGGAAACTTCGTCCAAAATCGTGGATTTTATTTCGTTGTTACCTCACGCAGCAAAGACCTATGTGTGTAAGAGCTATGTACATGTATAGGTATGCACAAGAGTGGAAGAAAACGAATTGTTAAAGTTTGTCGAGTCCAGTTTACAGCGTGAAACGATCGATGTTTGTGATTTAACGCGATTTAAAAGCTACGACGTAAGCTTCGGCTTTTGTACATTTCGTTGGAATATTTAGAACGAAACGAACGTTACGGATGTTCGATGATTAGTCATCGTTCGTTTCATCGTATCGCGTTAGCGGAGAAAAGAATTTCTCGATGAACCTAGGAAACGTAGTCTAGTCTGTGGAACAGTGTAGACCGGGTGGTTCGTATTAATCGACGTTGTAATTAAACCATGCACCAGCCGCCCTTTAATATCCAGCCTTTGAGTACTCGATCGAGAGACTGGTTCTTGGTTTTGTACGTAAGGGTTGATTAAGCCTGCAGATTGAGTTGAATATTTCAAAGAGTGAATTTGGAAATTCAAAAAGGGCCACGTGAACGTGTAATCTGGGAGGAAATATTAGATTTCGCGAGTCCGACGATGTACAAATTAAAAATTTGAAAACTTCTAGATTCGAAGTTTTTAAAATTCAAAAGATCATTTAGTACACTTTTCGCGTCTTTTACCATTTGTACCAGCCAACCAAATTTACTCATACGAATTATATACATGTTATTAAAATATACTATATATATATTTATTTACATGTATAAAATCTTGTAATACAACATATATAACATATATTTGTTGAAACAAATTTCTGTTTCTATTAATTTCTACTTATGCCATGTGCTCGGTTACGTCCATGAACATACGAGTTTGCATACGATTCTTTGTATTTACTTAAAAAATTAATACTTTCGAGTTATATCACGTTCGAACCAAAGATTCGCAACTACTTTGAAAACTCGTAAAATGGAAATACAGTGCGTAAAAGGACAGAGAAGGTCCGCATGCTACGAGAAGCCTTCCTTTTTCATCCAAATAATAAAATTTCAACTTTTTTTTTCGAAAATTCATCACTGGACATCCCCTTCTTCGAGCCGAACGAGAGAAAATTTTCCCCGTCATAATCGATTTCACCAAAAAGCGCGGAATATACAGGCTGACTGACACGAGACGACGCGGTTGGTAAATTCGATAAGAGAAACTTCGGCTCGGACGTGGCTGGAATAATTTCCCGAAACGCCATGAAACCACCCCTAACAAGATCTCCCCCAACGAGAGAAAAAAAAATACGTCAAGCAAGGGAACGAGTGTTTAGGAAGATCTCGTTGACATAATCGAACGTATTCTCTGGAGATGTGTAACCTCGGAAGATCTGTCAGGTAAACAGGATGTCGGTACACACGTTTGTTATGCATGCACCGGATATGCATACGATGGTTGAAGGATGCATATGTAATCTCGCGTGAATATGCAGCGTGACGCGATTACTGGTGGCAGTCAGAGCTCGAATTTACCGCGACAGTGCATTTTTGCGATGCAATGTCCGTTAGTAAAGTTTGTTGTGTGTGTGTGTGTGTCCATGGTTGACAGAAGGTTGACAGAAAGTTGACGCAAGATGCTCGTTATATAGACAATGACCACATGCTACCTTATCTTCGTGCGAGATATTTCAGTGATCGAAGGAAACAATGTTTTCAAGGATAATGATATGCTCTATGAATACACGCAGATACAAGTACACGTAGATAATTTTATCACGTGGATAAAAACTGCTGAGAAATGTATAAAGTGCGATGCTGTGAGCTATTGACACACATTGACATAGTCTTTAAATTACCTATGCATACGTCTGCGTTAACAGTGCGACACCTTGCGATACATTCCAAGTATTGTGTAATAATATGCACGTGTATTTTCCAAATTGTCACATACGTAGAAATTCCTAGGATTTCATCGAATCTACCTCTCCATTTATGGGTTGATAACGCTGACTATTTATTTGATATTAGGTTGTCCGAAAAGTGTCTTTCTTTTACAGACACGTCTTTTACAACGATGCATCTTTATACAAACATGAAACCTAATCCGTCGAACGTTGTGATCTTTATTTTGATAAAACAAAATGGACCGTGCGTAATTCGATAAAATAATATAAAACGGAAAATGTTGTGCATCCATTATTTCCTTATAAAACGAAAGAATCTTTTCGGACGACCTAATATTTGTTCCTGAGGGTAGTACCGTATGAAACGTCTGATCCTGAAATTGCCCCTCTTTTCCGAAGCTACCCTTCTCGAAATACAAATCAGTCGTACCAAAGTTTGCTGTTTCACGGAATCTGTACTCTAGCTCTTCGATATTTTTGTCGCGCTCGGAACAAACGATAGAACGCGACGCACGTGACGAGTTCTCCTAATTAAACTATATCGTTGTTGAATAATTTTCCGATCGTATTCAATACGAGGTCGTTTCACGATGAAAAATTAGCAGGGACAAACAATGACAATCACGACCAAGGCGATCCTTATATTAAATTTTCCTCGAAGCAATTTTGAAGAGGAGAGAAGATTCTACGTAAATTTCGAAGGAGAACGAATTTCGCCGAAGAAATTTTTCAGCTGCCTCTCTACATCTCTTTCGCTACCATGTCGAGTTGAAGCAGACGTACCGTTTGATGAATGGTTCTGATGGATAGTAGGATTACGATCATCCTTCATCGAAATTGTTCGTTACTCTGAAACTGCACCAGCTTCTTGACTGGATCGTGTTACTAATTCCTTGGTGATTCCAGGATTTTTCACCTCGACGGTTTTTATTGATTCGAATGGTGAGTAATCGAGAGGATTCTCGATTTATCGGGTTAGTTCGTTTCGTGTTTGATGAAGTTCTTCGTTCCATCGAAGATTTTTCCTTGATAGATTTTTCCAAAGTCCGTCGTCCGGCCATAGATTTTTCTATTCTAATGGATTATTATCTGATGCACGATCATATAAATTAAACGAAGGATTAAAAAACTGAAGAATATCATCACGTGTATGAAATATAATACGAGTATGATAAAGATAGAAACTAAGTAAACGTATGTATCACTTTTAAATTCCAATAGAATACCATCTAATAAAACAAGTAATAAAACTAAAAATCTTCCTTCTACTCCGCTTAAAATTTACGTGAAAGCTCTTTGCAAGAGTAGAGGAGATTTAATATTGCGATCGCGCAGCTGGCTCATCGCAGCAGTGCATTATCGTTGATGCAATTCGTGAGAGTGATAATAAAACAAACACCCCTTTCGTTATTATACGCCGTTTTCTTATACACCTCTGATAAGAAATTCTGCCATGAACGTTGTAAAAAGTAATTTTTTACTCGATCGGTTCTCGATGCCCGTAAACACAAAAATCATAATGAAATATAACCGTGAGATATTTATTTAACAATAAAAACGAGCCAATCGAGTGTTATTTTATTTCGTTATTGTCATTCTATAATATTGAATATACTTCTTATCATTTTATTTAATATTTCGCCATTTAATAATTCGCACGAAAGTCCATCCGCGATCGAATATCCCCGTAAAATGATAAAAATGATGGCATTCGAGCGTTTTAGCGTTAACCACTGAAAAGTTTTCATCGATGAATCGGCCCGTTCAATTTCCTATTAACTCTCTGCATCGTTACAAACGTTTCGTCCTCTCCTTCGCATCCTTCGCGAAAAGCTTGCTCGTGTTTTTGCAAAAAAGAACCTATTTTGTTCGATATCGCGTTTCATTTGCCGCGTATAAAGCACAGCTCTACAGAGATATAGAGACAAAAGGGATCTCGGCAAGTGGCGAAATTTCACCGAATTCCAAATCGACGATTGATTAATCGTTAAATAATCGTGCTAGACTGCCTGCAATTTTAACGCGTTCAGGAAGCTTTAAAGCGGAGGATGTGGGCCGAGAATTTTCCGGAATTTACGACTCCCTTTCACGACCCCATTCTTGGGCAGCCGCGCTCTCTTCATGCATCCTGCAGCTGCATCCTAACCAGAACCTTTTCTCTGCCTGTGAAAATGCATCAAAGGAACGTCTGGTCTCTCCGCGGCCCACTCTGCCGAAGATTCACCGAGAATCTTCCTTAGCTATTCGCTAAATCTCACGATCGTCCCGCGATTCTTCCGTTTGCTCTTTCGCGCCCTCGTCTTCCTTTGCTTTGTTACAACTCTCTTCTCTTCCTTATTTTCACCCGATATCCGTTACGTAAATTATTAACTTGTTCACAAGCCAATTCTTTGCTCGAGGAATTTATAAATCGCACTGTGTTCTGTAAATTTCCAAACTTCGCGCGCAACGAACTTAAATCAACTTACCAATCGTATTTTTTGCTTAAAAAATTCCTCGCCGTGGAAAAGCTGGCGTATTCGGACGAATATTAAAAAAATTCAAGGCATTGTAACGAAAACGATAAATCCTCTGTCCAATTAACGACCTGAAAATTCCGGCGTCTCTGCAGTCGGTTCATTAAAAATTACAACAAAAACCACGAAATTTTTCCTTTTTTTTCCACCTTCTTTCTTTCTGCAATCATTAACTGGCTCGAATCTACACGGTCTGCCGTATAGTTATACGAGGAACCTCCGCGTTCGAGTCACGCGAACACGCAATATTCACGCTGCGATACTCATTCTGTTTCTATTTCTCTCTCATCAAGAATGATTGATGCGAAACAATATTAAACGTAATAATGTTGCACGCAAAAATTATTTATTAGAATCAAAGGAACGGTCGAGTCTCGCGTTCCTTCGTATGCGCCCGGTAAAACCAAGAATCAGATATCGAATTTGTCTGTGTCGTTTCTCCGTGTTGAACAAATCGTTCGATTAAAAGAAGACAATTTTTTTAACGCTACTATGTTTCTACGTATCAGTACTGTTGCGAATATTTTACATATATTTACGTATATCGCGTGTGAACGTATGTACGCTATTATCCTTTTAGACGAAATCCAGTTGTGGGCCACTTGTTCGTTAGAGTAACTTACAGCTCGCGTGCTACGGAATGCAAATGGTCGCGTTATCGTCCGGTATTTCCAGCGCGCTAACAAGCCGCTGGCCTGATAGTACGACCGTTTGATAACGCGTTTGTATCGGCTAATTGAACGATAACAGAGAGGTCCAAGCGTATTACAACATTTTAGCGACGTGCTCCGGACTGCTAATCGCCGGCTTTGTGAAATGTAACCGGCTATTTTGCCGGAAATCGCAGTATCGAGTTAAACGTAACGATTAAGGGTGCGAGAGATCGAGGTTTGTCTTTCGTTTCGATGCTGCACTATCTGTTTCTTAAGGTAAATTATTTCGTTAGATAAGGGCATTGTGCATTAAAGACTTCCGAATAGTTATTGGAAGATAAGATCTCGAAATTAGGAAAAGCAATGTGAAGTCGTAAAGTAAGTCAATGTAAGAGTCGCTTAAATTTTCACGTATCTGCTCATTTTACTTATTACTAATTATATAAACAGGATGGTTGGTAACTGGTGGTACAAGCGGAAAGGGGGTGATTCTACGCGAAAAAAGAAGTCGAAAATATAGAACAAAAATTTTTTTTTAATTTTTTTTTTAATTTTTCCATCGAGACAACGATCTACAGTGAGATCCGTTATAACGTACCGCACGCGTACCGAGCGAAAATTCAAAGTCGATTTTCTCGAAAACAAAGCCTCGAACGAAAAATTGTTATTCTATATTTTCGACTTCTTTTTTCGCGTAGAATCACCCCCTTTCCGCTTCTACCACCAGTTACCAACCACCCTGTATATCACCTGATTGAGAAAATTACTTTCTCTTCTTTTCAGTATTTCTTTAAATAGAAACCATCTTCTTTTAATTTGTTCTTTTAATTTGTTCTTTTAATTTGTTCTTTTAATTCGTTGTCAATTTCATTTTTTACTTTTTAATCTTGATACACTGAGCCCAATTATGGAGAAGAAAGTAGACAATCATTTCCAATAAAAAAATTATCAACTTTTTGAAATTATATCGTACCGTTGTCGAGATGAGCGTATGTTGGAAATTTCAGTTTTCTAACTGGACGGGAAGTGGGTGAAATTCCGCTTACAAAATTCCATCCAAAGAGACAGACAAACAACGAGATAAACTAAACGAAACTCGTTAATAAAAATGACGCTATATTAAGGTATACTTCGAAAACACATAATTTTAGGTAACAGGTTAAACAATTTTTGAAAGAGCACGAGAATTTTCCAGACCAACTTGTCAATATGCTCTGTTCTTACTAAGCAAAGTCGACAAACATATTAAGACTATAACTCGCGGATTTTTTTCGATCCGTAAAATCGTCGAAACGATTACGAACGACGCTGTACCGGTGACACGGAACGATATTAAATTTACAGAATGTTCGACGTCGTCGTTATAACAGGCTAGATTTACGTCGTTGCAGCGCGCCACATTTACGTCGAAATAAAATGTCAGCCGGAAAACGTAACTCGTCCGACGCGACACCGTAACGTACAAGCGTTTTTTCTTTCCTTTTGTTTAGTCTGCTCTTTTATTTCCGTTACTCTTTTACTTCCTTTTTTCTATTCTTTTCTTTATGTCTCTTTTTTTCTTTTCATTTATTACTGCAGAACTTTTAATAGTCAGTCGGACGAACGATAATTTATCTCGATGCGTAAAATACGCGATACAACCGCGATAACTAATTATGAGTTATTAACCGCCAAGTAATATCGTTAGCAGAATCGTGAACCTAGAAAAGTTACCCAGCTATTGTTCGTGAAATATAATTGACTCAGAAACTGCATTACTCCGCAATATTTAATTCCTTCCTGTGTATATTGTATTTCGTTACGTCGACATAATTCGGGTCACTGATTCCTTTCAACCTTCCTGTTATTTTTACCTCTTTTTTTCTCCTTTCTTGATTGTCTATTTCGTAAAGAGGTAGAAATAGTTTTTGGAATATGTGTATTGTAATATCGAGAATAAAATATTATTCTTGATGATGATTTATTTACAATAAGTGGATTGTACAGACGTTGATTAAACAGAAGAACGATGGTTGTTTGACGTAAACTAATCGCAATAACGTACTATAATCTAGACAAATCAATAGTTAATTTGCAACTCTCGTCACAAGGGATCCAACGCTCTCCCTCTCTCTCTCTCTCTCTCTCTCTCTCTCTCTCACGCGGACCACACTCTCACGACAACGCTAACAACACTCTATCTCGACAACGCAACTCGCACTCTCTGACTTCTCGATTCACATTCTCTGGCTTCTCCACTGACACTGACTGTTCTAGGATCCCTCTATCTTTTCTTAGGCCCACCACGCACGTGTTCCGCAAACACTGGTGGCCAGGCTCACGTACGCCTTTTCTACGGAACTATTCGATCGAAGGACTCAGGCCTTTTTGTCCACGATACTACAGTATGTATGTCGAATTTTATATTTAAATAAAAAGTAAGAGAATTTGTCCAACGTCGACAGGCAGAGTCTTTCTCGATCAAAGTCCGAGCAGTGAAATAACAGGTATCGAGAATTTACGTAAAGCGAACATCACCAAAGGGACATAGACAAAGTGAGCCACAAGTCGAGGAAAAAGAAGTTTTATAATTTGAAAAGAGGATAGTTGATCGTTCGGTCTCTTCAAACTTTACAAAATCGCAAGATTCAGATGGAAGAACAGCAACGAAAGTTGAGCAAGAAGAAATGATTAGGTTGTCCGAAAAGTTTCTTTCGTTTTATAAGAAAACAATAGACGCACAATGTTTTTTCTTTTATATTAGTTTATTGAATTATGCACGAAGGTAATAATAGAAATATAACGAAATGGATCATACGTAATTCAATAAAATAATATAAAGCAAAAATTCTCGTTCGTCTATCATCACCTTATGAAACGAAAGAAACTTTTCCGACAATCTAATACACATTGGGTATACGCTGCGTTCACGCGATGTTGATCCTTTAAACAACTTTCGAAAATTTCTCATTCGAAATATCCTTAACGAAATTACTCGCGCTATTACTCAGGATGGCGATCGTATTTAACAAAGAAAACGATGAACTTTTCTAACTCGAAACGCGAGATGTCGCGCCTTCAAACTCAAGTCGGTCGCCGGAAACTGTTACAAGTCGGTGACTTTCTGGTTAAACAAACTGTAGCCAAGATCGCCTGTAACCGTATCTCAAAAACCAATCTTAATTGCGAAGCTGGATCTTCGCTTTCAAATCTCAACATCGAGAAAAACATATTCTCTCGTCGTTCAACTTACACACAAGCTTATTTACATTGCGAACGTTTCCGTAATTAATTTTCTGTGCCGTGAGTCGCGTATTACCAGTCATAAACTCGCGACCTATCCAAACTATCTAGCCCACGTTTCCGAGGAAAACGCTTTTCCCACCCTTCTCGACGCCAGATTCGTTAATCATCCCCTTGGCTCTCTCGGTGAATCCACCGTAAGGAAGCTGAGTATATCGAGGACTAATCGATAATTCGCAGCGGTTGGGGCGTTCCGTGACGATCCTTCAAAAGTTTCGTGCACGAAATTGAGAAATTAAACCGACAGGATGGTGAGAACGGAGGGATGGGGTTTATAAGCGGGCCATGGGGATTGGATGTTCCGGCGAAGAAGCCACGACATCTCCGGATGCGACGTCGCTAATTTATTTCGTATCGCGGCATCTGAAACGCAAATTGTCCGGGCTTATGTGGCCCTCGTTAATTCCATTAAACAAATTAAATTTTGTATCATATAATGTCAAAGTAGTGATTGAGTTAATCGAAAACCAGAGTGATTCTGCTCCATTTTCTGGAAATTTTTTGATGCCAGTGATAGAAGAGATAATTTTTATGTCTGATCTTTCAAAGATCAAAGAATTAATTCTTCGATAGAATCGAACAAATATCTTCAACAAGTTTGATAAACTCGACGAGTTTTTTCAAATAACAAGGCACTCTCTAATGGATAAAAGAGAGTTTATTAACAAATTTGGAATCTACTTGACAAAAATGAGGAATTGCAGAATATTTCTTGCTCTTCCGGAGAACGACAAAAATTGGTAGAGATCGTCTTTTATACGAAATCTTCGATTATTATATAAAATATTTTTTAATATAGCGGGAATGAATTTTAAACGACTTAGCTTATGAATTTCAGAATAATAATTAGAATAAATTTCATATCGAATATGGAATTAATTTAATTAATGAATTTGACGTAGAATCGTGTCGTTAATTCGAAAAGACGGTATTGTTCTCCAATGAATTATATCTCACGATGATAAAGTTAAACGTATAGAAATTTTTATTCGTCTAATTATTCGATTATCAGTTTCTAATAAATGAAATTAATTTATATGCCCAGGAATCAAATTCAGTATTATTAAATTGCGTATATAATCGATATCATTGATTTCAACTTTATCGAAGAGAATAATTGATAACTTCAGCAACAAGATTTGTATAGAATTTTTAATGAAGGAAAACAAAACAAAATAGTAAACAATAGACGGAGTGCGTGATCGAGAGATCAAACGGTAAGTGGTATTTAATAGAAAAATCGGCTTTGTGTTGAATTTTAATAATGTTGGAATAATTGAGAGAGGTTAATTAGCATGAAGTGAATTTTCCACCTTTGATTAAACTTTGCATCGTACTTCGCTTCCTTTGACGTAATCTGTGTGGTCTTTTGTTGGTACTTTTTGAAGTTACAATAGCGCGAGGTAATAAAGAGGAGCGTATTGTGAAACCAATGTGACTATAATATAAGACGAATTTAAAAGTTTTAATTATGGCTTAAGGTACTTATTAATCTCATCAAAAAATTGTATGCAAATTTACTCGAGGATTATGGGAGAGATTTTGAGTTCTTAATTACGGCTTGAATCACTATACGTTACTTCACGAAGCGAATAGTATGACGTTTAATTAAAAAGTAGACGCGACCAAGAAGTAAATAGACCGAGTTTTCATTTTTCATTAAACCACGAAGCTCGCGCAAAATAGACAAAACTTAATAATCCTTCTACGACGATTGACATATTGTAAAATCTTAAAGGAAGAATATTCGTTTTTATTCGATCTCGTAGCTTCTAAAAATAAAATATACCGTTGTTACGTTACACGCGTTAATGACAAACTAGCAATTGTTCAGTTGTTGATTCAAAAAATTATTTACGTGGCAGCTGGCCAATTAACTCGAAGTTTAACGTTGCGAAAATAAATGCGAATCGGCGAAAATTTATCGTTACTGTTTTATACAGCCGTGTAATCACCGCGATAATTACATTATAATTGCACGGAAAGTCGGTCGCGTATTTCGTTAAAAAATAAACCGTGCAATTTCCACTCCATGAACTAATTTTCGGTTATTTCGAGCACGACCGTGATGAAATTTTGTTTATAGGCTATCGTTCTATTCTTTCGTAAACGTTATTCGAAAATCCACTCTCGCAATAACAAGCAACGTATTATATTGCGATTCGCTATGTTACAGCAATATGCTACACGTGCTGGTTGCTTATTGAAAAGATGTGTACTTTGAAGTTTGGCAGTTATGTAGATACTACGGTTATTACGTCTAGGAAGAGGATTATGAGATATTCGGAACTTGAAAAGACACTTATCCCTTCAGCATCCTCAGTTATGACTCTTGTTATATCGTTACTTACAATTAGCTCCAACTCAGTGTACAATGAAAAATTATTGTCGTTCCTAAACATTTACGGTACGATGGCTATCAGAAAATGGAGAAAGTATTTTTTCTCGTATAGGGAATAATTACGATACTTTGGAAACATCGTAAAATTCCAAAGGCGAAGGATTAAAATTCCTAACCGAGGTATTACGAAACAAAATTGAATTCATAACCAAAGAAAACATCGCGTAGTTAATTTTGAACAAATTTCAATCTGGAAGAAAATTAAATTTTCTCGCTTGCAGATTAAATCCAAGTGTAAAGCGAAACTTCATTTATCATTCGCGAAATATATAATCAATTTGTAAAATCACTGCAAAACCTTGTGTTAAATATACAAAAAAAAAAAACGTCGTTTCGATTTATTTCCTTCGAAAAAATTTCGGTAAAATGATTAGCAAATCGATGCATGAGCGAAATCGAACGAAACATATTTGTAATACGGCCAGAAACGAAACAAGAGCTTTCGTAAACCGCGTTCTTGAAATATTTACCGAAACGTCGCCGCAATTGCGCTAGTTCCAACAGCAAGTTCCATTGTGGTTCCAGTGCAAATTTACTTTTAACGGGGGGTTACAGCTGCCGGATGGACAGACAACTTTTAACGACATGGTTATCGCCATTATTGGTTACATATTGGCCGTTAAACCCGATCAGTTATAAAGCAGATTGAACTGGTGGCAGTATTTTGACGCTTGCTAATCCCTCCGCCGCGTTTCGAATAATTTAAGCGCTTAAGAGACGCAAGTTCGTTGTATCGCGCCGTTTCAACGCCATTTCGACCGTCGACCCGCCCTTTCAACTCGAACCGGAATTACGTGATGCGTGTACACTCGCGGGAAACTCTGGTCCCTTTTCCGGTCCCTGGCAATTCAACGCCAGGCGCCATTCAATCTCGAAACGTTTGCGTTTCGCACTTCGGGGTGCGACGTTTCGTTAAATGTCTCAACGTCTTTCTGTATGCTGGCAGCTTTTTCTATTTCCTTTTGGCAAAGTACGGGAAAAGGGAATAAAACGTTGAGAAAGTTCGCGTTAATGAGAAATAATTGGAAAAATGTTGTTCCGCGATGTTTTCCTTCCAAGAAATTTAATTAAAATACGTTGCCCGAGAATCGTAATTCGTGAATTTTTAAGTAATATCCATTTGACTTGGGCAGTTTATTTCGCAAATGTTTCCAGAATATAGAATATTTCGCAAATATTATGGCGTTTCGTATTTCTCGACAAATTACATTCCCATTTAGAGTTTTCTCAATTTCCCGGGTTTTATAGAGGACAGTTAATAGTTAAATACGAGTAAAAATCAACTGTATCTAACGATTTATGCGAATAACGAACGTTTTGTTTGACACAAAAATAGTAAGAAGCACGAAGATTAAGCGACGAAGATTAAACGGCGAAGTATCGAGAGGAAAATACGCGTACGATCGTATTTGACTGGGAAATCCGTCAAAATCAACCGATGCAACGAAGCAGAAGGGAAATTCGATTTGAATTTGGCCAAGTTTAGATTCGCTTGGCCTAACCTGCGATAACGAGGTCATCGAATCTGAAAGGCACGTGAAACGATCTATACTTTCGATGGAAAATCGATATGCTTGTGAAACAGCCGGCCCAAGAGAACTCTCGAGTTTATAATACAGGCTGTTTCAGCCGTTACAAGTGCCGGTTAACGAGTTCTCCGTTAAGAAACGTTTTGCTCCTTCCTTTGTTGCAAAGAAACCGTACAGCCTTCGTTTCTTTCAAGGACGTGATAAAAATATTCGATTTTAACGTGCTTTACTTTTACCGCGGTTCAAATTCTGTAATATACGAAAGATATATACGTGCAACGCGATATCAGAAGTAGACTGTGAATATTTATGCATTTATAGGTTTGGACGTGCAAAAATGTAGAAAATGCGTGTAATACGCGAAAATATGCGAAATATTCAAAATTTAGTACGCCATTTAGTGGATAAAACGAACATTAGCGGGCCGAATTTTTACGATTTATACTACTAGAGTTTCATTTATTTTGTAATCTTTTTTTATCCTTTCCTCGGTTATTTAATTTATTTTATCATTTGTTTTTAAGCACTCGCCGTTCTCGTTTACCCGTAAGAAGTCCACACTCGTTTCACACACAGCGGAGTAATACACGCGCTTTGTCGCTGAAAATACGATAAACCGAGGTTAACTGGTCGATTCGATGTTCGAGCGGAAATTTCGTCAAGCCACGTCCGGTTACATTAACTTCGATAAAGGGTTGCGCGTAATTTTTACAAAAAATTTTTATGAAAATTTCCAAGTTGCCTGAAAGTTAAACACCAGCCTCTTGATTTTTTTCATTACAACTTGGGGCCAAGTCTTGCCTGAAACTAAACCACTCGACCGTACCGACAAGTTACCAACGGCAGTTCAACATTTTTCGAACTTTCTTCCCTGACCGTACTTGCATCGCTTTATCATATTATCTGCTTAACGCTTGTTCTTATACATTACACGATAAACACTTCATCTTTGTTTCGTTTATCGTTCGCGAGGCCTAAGGTTCTGCACAACAGGCAACTGTATATACATAAGTGTCATATATTTATTTATTTATTTATTTATTTATAAATTTACGGGACATTGGAAGGTGCAAAAATATAAAAGTCCTCGTTCCGATATATTTATACCTTTTAGTAATTTTAATATTTATAATGTTTACGTCACTATACTTCTCTGTTCACCCAACAACGAAAATGCTAATTTCGGCGATACTTTAAGTCGCCGAACCCCTCTTTTTCATTCTAACATGACTTTCAGCGAGGTAACCGAGCAACGCCTATAATGTCTGGCCTAAACGAGAGCGAGGAATTCGCGTTCCTTTTCAAAAGGACTCTTTCTTCTGGATTATGGCGTCACTCCTTAAAGAAAGAAAGAGGGGAAGTGAGCAAAAGGAAGGAAGAGTCGGCTCTAAGAACGGCGTGGTCGCTCTATAGTTGAACGAGATCCGCAAAAGGAACCGCATTCATCAAGATTCTTTTCTCCGTTGGTTATGTGGGAACGGCTGAACAAAAGCCTGGAAAATATTAATTTAATGCCAGGACGAAAATTATGCGTCGTAGTAAATCAACCTCTTCCCTGTTCTTTTGTCCAAAAAGTACCGCTCCTCGATGCGTGGTCTTCTTCTGTTACCGGTCAACCGGACCGACGTGACCGTCGATAGAATTTCTGTTCGACTTTCGCACAAGTAACGAACGAATCGCGAAATCCAATGCTAACAGACTATCGTCCACGTCTAGGAGGAAGAAATATTTTTAGAGACATCAAAGAGTTTGAGAGCGTTAAACGAAATGTAGATTCAGAAATGTTTACGAGTGAGAAACGATTATTCCGAAATAAATGTGGTTTTTTTGAGCGTCGAATAATTTCTTCGAATTCCGCTTAAAAATTCCGACAGAAGCATCGAAATTGGATCAAAGTGAAGTTTATGACTTGCAGACTCGTTCGATGAAGCCAACGAACCTCGTTCCTCGATACATTTAATTTGCGTAGGAGAATCGTCGAGCGATATTTGCTGGTAAATAAATGAAAAAGAAGTGAAAAGGAAATCTCGTCGTTGTCTCGTGCCAGGTCTCGTCTGCTCTCGTTAAATGGCACAAAAGATAGCGTTCCGTTTCTGATTTATAATACTTGCACGGCATAATTTCAATTCGTTTGCAATAAAACACGGCCGAACTTTTTAACCCTGGCATTCAACTGCTGAAACGCGGCGTTCAATTCAAAACGGAACAAAAGAGAAACGTGTTTATAAATTTTCCAACGAGACGCGTTAGCGCGTACAATATGCCTGTTCCTCTTGCTTTCGGATCGACACTTTTGTTTCCCCTGATTTAAACCAGTTCGAACAGACCTTGTAAAACCTCCCTTTAAAATTCATTATACGCTTTTATTCAAGCGTTTCTTTATACCAGTCTTGAGTACTGGTTGAGATTGAAAATTACAGAACCAACGTGTTCTCTGCATTCGTGCGACTTATGCCTATAAAATATTCTGATCGCGTAAATCAACGAAGTTTTCATTTTCCAATTAAAGTTGGACGACTCACCATATGGAAGACTTACATCCTATTCGCGCGAGAATATGAAAATTGTCGACGAAAGTTCTGCCATTTCTACATTTGCAGCTTCTTAAGGATACCTTGCAGAAGTCAAATTTTCGCATCGAGATCAAAAGGAGCCGGGAAGTTCGCAGTTATCGTTAGAAGCGCGACATCCAGGTGAAACTGTGTACGTGCCAAGCATACTTACGAACTTCTGGCAAAGTCGAATCGGCAAAATTAACTCGTTACCAAACCATGACATAATAAAATCTATTCCGAACAGTCATCTCTCTGTTTTCGTATATAACACCTTGGTTACAATCGAAATTGATACCAAGGAATAAAGGGAACGAACAAATATTCCATTTCCTAGTCATACTTGTTGAGAATTGTGGATCTTAATTGCCGAAATAAAAGTAAAGGAACATTAAGGTTACACTTAGAATTCGTATTAAAATAGTTTTGGATTTATTTAATAAAAGATTTCCAGGATCTTCGTCGATATACATTTG
>NT_176471.1:0-1010 GCF_000188095.3 Bombus impatiens
TCACAAAAGACACAACCTAACAAACACGAAGATGGTATCCTGCTGGGAGTAGTCACTCACGTAATAATCTAACAGCTAAAAAATTCTACCAAACGTCCAAAATGGACAAATTGTGAATCTAATCTATAAAATAAAAAAAAACCTGTGATCTGAGTTTTGCCATACATCTCCTAAAAGGATTAAGAGATTTTTTAACAAATTCCCAAAATAACAGTGAATTTTAGAACAAAGATAATGGAAATACATAAACATCTTGTTAATAACGACGTGGGTATACTGATAGAAATTAATATCTGCAGAATATATGAATGTCTTAAACATAACGTAATGCTAAAAAACATTCTCTTTGTCCAACGACCTCTTGATTCCTATACAACCTCTCCTGGTTATCTTGCGCACGCGTAACATTCACGTATCGTTACATGCATTGCCATTCCATACTTTTCGTATCCTTTTTATACTGTTACTTGAATATAGAATTATATAAAAAATACAAGAGCACGAAGATATAGAAAATATAAAAATATAAAAATAAAAGATTACAAAACTGTCAAAATTACAGAAAATCAGATTAAACATTAGTACCTATATTCTACATTCGTTTTGTATTACATATACATTTTTTACATTACAAATGTCGGGTTTACATTAGAATTAGGGTTAGGGGCGTGAAACGAATCTTCGTTTGGGTTACACGTTGTCGTTATGCAATAGAGAAGACATTGACTAGTGCAAATACGATTATTATAGAAACGGACAAGTAACCGAGGTAGTTAGGTACTCGAGAAACTAATGACAATGATCCTAGGTTCAATAACGAATCCGCGGTCGGGCAATAACGACTCCGTGGTCAACGGGATAGTAGACGTACGGGCTCACAAAATCTAAGTCGGACTCTTTGTTAATAAAACGCGTAATATTCACTGGTCGTATGGGGTTACTCTTTTCGTCGATGAGATCGCAAGAAAGAATGAATTTCCGTCCCGATGATGCCACAGAGGAAAACTATA
>NT_176471.1:2024-9242 GCF_000188095.3 Bombus impatiens
GGGTGGTTAGAAAAAGATGCTAGCCGCCCTCGAGGGAAAGTTGCTAGTTGGAGACGCCGTTCGTTGAAAAATAGGTCTCTCCTATCTTCCCGTAGCTGGGACAAAGACTGTTTGTTTGGAGGACTTTAGTTAACTAAATCCTAAGATTTATAGCGGCTCCTCAGGCTAGCTGAACATGTACTGCGGAGACGCATCGACATCTGGCAATCACCTTACTCGAAGAATAGGGTCTGCGTGTGGCGAGCCAGGAGACAGAAACCGTTGGAATGTTTACTGTCGCGTGCCGCCACAAATATTTCTTTTAAGGAGAGCTATAGAATTACTCCATACCTTTGTTAGACAAAGCGTTCATCCCGTGACCGCGGCTACGTTCGGCGACTTATTGACGCCTCGAGCCCGAGCTCGTTATCGCAAATCTCGAACAAATACAATCGGATTAAAAGACGACAATTGTTTAATTATGCCTATGATAGAATCTAGATTACGGTGTTAAGGGATTTTCCTGAAGTTCCGAAGGGAAGGCACCGATGTTCTTTTATCTCCGACATATATATGACCCAAAATAGAACATATAAGATATATTTTATATAACATGTTTCATGCCCCTTTTCTTAATCATCACATTTTATGTCAGACATTTTCCTTTCATAATTTCCTCAGCCTTTTCTTTTGAACCTCTACCAAGCTGCATATCACTTTTTACTTTCCTCTTTTTTTCCCCCCCCCCCCCCCGACGTACTTCTTAACCTCGTTCTTGTCTAACATTTTTACCGACACGCGCATTTCCTTTTGTTGTAAGCTTCCTCTAAGAACGGGTATTTCGAAAACGCTCGTTTATTGTTTGTAACATTTTCCTCTCAAGCAAACGACGATTCGAAAATCGTTTCCCATACAGACTCTGATTCAGTGAATGTAGCTTGTACGTTAACATAACACAATGTTTACATGATACTCAAACAACGTAAAAAAGCGCTAAACCAACCACCAATTCCGTCGCATTTCTGTGAAAAAATACATGCTAAAACACAAAATAAGCTGTCATTCGAAACCCTGGTTATATTGGGTAAATATTTATATAAACCTTTCTCCTCGTTTTAGTGTGGTGAATCGGCCTCCGTACTTCCCATATTATCTGAATCACTTTATATGTCTATATAAGATGATTTTTAATACAAACATCAACGTCAATGATTTCACTATATACGTGAATGATTTTGATACAGTTTTTTGATACAGATGTACATAAAGTCATTGATTTAAATATATTGTAGTATCATAAACTATTATAATTAGTTTATTAATAATAAATGGATTAAACAGATGTTAATTAAACAGAAAACAATGATTATTTAACATGAACTAATCGCAAAAATGTATTATAATTAAGACAACTAGATAATTAATTAACAACTCTCGTCAACACAGATTCAACTCTCTCTTCACAACGCTAACAACACTATCTCAACAACGCAACCCGCACTCTCTGGCCTCTCAATTCATATTGCTGTTAATTCGTTTATCGTCCCTTAGCAACCCCCTGTCTTTTGTCTTAACCTTATATCTTTTGTTTTAGCCGCACCACGCACATGCTCAGCAACCGCTTGTTTATAATTCGCACGCCCCCCCCCCCCCCCCTCTCGCTAGACCCTTCGTCCATGATACTACACTCTGCCGTACTAGCAATCACATCTGCCCTCAGATGTGCTCATCTTCGCTAGTTTCACTCGCGTCGTTGACTACGACAGTGTCACGTAATTTTTGGGGTTGGTTGGTGAAAATAAAATAGCTGAGTCGTAACACAACTGTTAACTTTGTTTCAATTGAACTTTATTATTAATTCAGCAATCACAATGTAACACACACTGAATTAACATAAATCACAACTCACTCCAACCACGTTATGTAAGATTTAGTTACAACAATACGTTAAGTACGCGATTGTTATAAGGATAGAGACCGATATAGATATATTGACTATTCTAAGGATACAGAATAAGTGAGTTTTTCTGGCGATACTATGTCTGAGAAAGGCTAGGGGTGAGTGTGTCTAAGGACACAGGACTATCGGATTCGTTGATGACAATTTTGGTTAAGGAAGTGAGGGCAGTAGACACCGTCTCCGATTGGATAATAAGACGGTTGGTGGACCAGGAAGGGTTTAGCCGCCCTCGCGAGAAAGTTGCTAACGGAACATACCAGATGTGAAGAAAACCAACTTTCTAAGCTAACACGTGGTAGACAATAAAAGTAAAGGGAAATCTAAGACAGGAAATACTCGCTTGGTTCGAAGGACATTAACTATGAAAATGCCAAGAGCCCTGGTGGGTACTTAAGACTATTGAGGGTGCGCACCAAGAATCTGCAGACATCTGGGGTGCCATCCTGTCCGCGGTGTGTGGCCTGGTCTCTGCTGTGCATTGACGTTACAACAGCGTTCCACCATTTCATGTGATCAGCCGCCGTGGAGGTCGTTCGCGGCCCTTCGTGTTCGCCTTCTCTTTGTGCCATATAACGGTCATTCCCCAAAACTTTCACCACGCGCTACGGCCCAAGGAACTTCGACTGCAGCTTTAGCTTAGAACCGCCCTGCGTCCTCTCGATTGCCACTAGTTCTCCCGTCTTGTATGTTGTCGCCTCATTACGTCTCTGGTTAAACGTCCGCCTGTTTTCAGCTCGAATCTCCTCGATCCGTTTCTTTGCTGATACGCGCAACTGATCTCGCTTCTCCTGGAACATCGCGGCCCACTCGTCTTCAATCAGCTGCCTGATCTGCGGATCATCCCGCATTCTCATCCGCGTTCCAAACAACAGCTGGAACGGAGTAACATTCGTACTTCTGCTGGGGGTTGCGTTCAAATACCTCTGCGCTGTCTCTAGGTGTTTGGACCAATCGTCTGGTGTTTGTGTTACATGCGCAAAAAGGCCACTCGCAAAAAGGTTCGGAAACAGTAATCAGGTACTATACTATTTTCTATTCAAAGAATGCATGTTTTTTATAGTACATGTTAGAAATTTTTTCGTGGACGGACACGTCAGAGCTCCGACGATACGCTAAACGGAGAGTTAAAACTGGCGAGAAATGATCTCGCCACTCACGACGTCGCAATTTCATAATCAAAATTTATTTAAAACAAAATTCAATAATGAAACAATACACGAGAAATGATTATAATCAGATATACCGAGCGCGTGTATGAAATCTAGTCAAGGATTACAAGGAGTGAAGGCAAATAGGCATTTAGAACTTTTCTAATTGTTCAACCGCAGATGACAGATGATCCGGCAATGACCGAATACTTTGCAATGACGCGAACCGAGCACGGCTCGCCGATTTATGCCCGTGCGTGCTCCTTTTTCGTTGATTCCTCTAAATTTTCCGGAATACGCAAACGTTTAAACCGTTTAAAGGATTGTTATATAGAAAGTTAAAGCCAGACGCGGAAGTTTAAAAAATTAGCGGCCGACGCTCTTTGTTAGTTTAAAGAACTGTCTGTAAAAGACCAACAACTGTCTGGAGATTGCCGATCGGCAAATACAACGGTTTCCCGGTTCCTGTTCCAAACACCAAGACTTATCATAAATAAGACAGGAAATTATTCCGATTCGTGCAACAAATGAATACACACGATTCGTCTCTTCGGGTTGTACCGTTTAAAATTTTTGCAATTTTTAATATTTAATATTTCTCCAAAACTATCATGTACATTATGAAAAAAGAAGTCGGAAATATATAATAAAAATTTTTCGTTTGAGGCTGTTACGTCGGGCGACCCTTTACCTAGACCAGGCCATACACCGCGGGCCAGACAGAAACCAGATGTCCGCTCATCCTTGCTGCGTACCCTCAATAGTCTTAAGGACCCATCGTAAATCTAAGGAATTTTTTAGGTAAGGCCCTTCAAACCCAACAAATATCTTTTTTCTAAATCGCTACTTTTAAGAGTATTGTATACTACGGCTTGACACGGGAAAGTTAGTTTTTCTCACGTACGATGCTTCCCACTAGCAACTTTCTATCGAGGGCGGCTAAGACCCTTCCTAGTCCACCAACCTTCGTTTATCCAATGAGGAGCAATGTATACTGCCCTCACTTTCCTAGCCAAAAATGTCATGAACAAATCCGATGGTTCCGTGCGCTAGACACACCTATCGCTAGCTTTCCTCCGACACAGCATCATCACTCTACTTTACTTGTTCTACACTAGAACAGTCTACACTAGAAAAGTCAACAACAGTACAAAATCTAACGCCTAACGTCTAAGTCTAAGCACAACGCTACTTAATAGAGATCTTTTCTATTAAATATCCTACAGTGCTACGTCCACTAACATACTAAATTCAATTATAAAAGCCTTGCTCTAGTGTGCATATTTATCTTATCGTCGTGCGACAAGTTGTTATCTATTTATACCTACTCAACAGTGTAATTTAAGTGTTGGAAATATATAATTTATAATTCTGTGAATCACAGTGTTATACTAGCTGAATCACCCCTATTATCCTAACCGAAATCAGGGGATCGATCAATTCGTGGTGTCGATTGTTATAATCGTAACGGGAATTTACCACTTCCGTTGACGTCTCTCCTCGCGATTGCGTCTCCCCGCGATTGGTCCAAAATACAGAGGCTTTGTTTTCGAGAAAATCGACTTTGAACTTGGTACGCATGCACTTTATCACTTCTCGTTATAACGGATCTCACTGTAGATTGTTGTCTCAATGGAAAAATTAAAAAAAAAAAAGAAAAAAAATTTTTGTTGTATATTTTCGATTTCTTTTTTTCCGTAGAATCACCCCCTTTCCGCTTGTACCACCAGTTACCAACCACCCTGTATTTTAAATTCATAGCAATAGCCTGAATCGGACTCACACAATTCATAAAATTTAACGCCACAACTTGTCCTTTTTGATGGGTTAAATTGCCTATAAGATAGGCGCCCCTTGAATTTCATGAGCGATTCATCAATAGCAATGTCTTCTTTCATTATATATATTTCTTTAAATTTTTGGTTCAAAAAATTGATCACAGGTTTAATCTTGCTCAATTTATCTGTATTGGTAAGCAGATTATTGTTTGCGAAATGCAAACACCTTGTAATTTGCAAATATCTTTTCAAGGGCATTGGTTTTCTAAATATCGGCGTTCCGATAATAGCCCTCTTCGACCAATTCATTTGTATTCTTGGTTCTTTTTACTTGTGCCATTATTATGGACAATGCGAAATATCTTTTAATTTCGTTAGAATCTACAATGTCCAAAAACCAAGTGTCGTCGATTTCTCGTGTTCTGCGTGGATTCGCTCGTATTTGATCTGCATACCGGTTAGTTTCGGTTACAATATTTTCCCAGAATATTTCATCAAATATTATATTAAATATATCTAATTCTCTTCTACTTCCTCCTAATTGATATAAGGCTGCCTCTCTTATGCCAGGAGTCATCGTATAGTCCCAGATTTTTGAAATATTTCTTATTTCTTTCCAAAGCCAGAGCTCTTTGTTACTACAATATTTAGAATGTGCCTGTTTTTATAAATGATACATTCAAAATATATCTCCACTTCACCGTTCTATTTAATTTTTCTCATTCTTATCCTATTATTTCTTTTGCTGTATACTAATATTTTTATCTTACTGGCATTCACTTCAATATGGGTTTTTATACAGTATTCCTATAACTCATCAATTGTATCTTGTATGTTTTATGTTTCCTGACATCACCAAGTCATCTGTATAATAACATCCCCTACTATTTATTTATGTTCCTTATTAATAAAGTATTTAATTGAATGTTATAAAATATTGAGTGTCGTATTAAGCCAATAAATAGTATGTATATCTTCTCCTTTGCCCTTGTTACTGCTACGTAAGCCCCTTGGCTGCTATGTCCCCAGTTGTTTTGATCGTACTTAACTACTCTTTTGCAAATCAATGTTGTGTCTTTTAGCTTGGAGGTACTTTCTTTGCTGTAAAACTTTAAAATTCAAAAGTTGCAAGCTTGCCTGTTTTATATTTTGCAATAAACACTTATAGTAGTCGCTGAGTAAGACTACATTTAAGAGTGGCCAAGCTTAATAGTGTCGAAAGCTATTTTAAAATGTGCATATATTTGTTTTTAGTAACTTCATTAATTATTTTTATTAATGCAATTAAAAGCACCTTCCTCTATTCTAGTCTTTTTATGCTGTCATGTCGAGGAGAATATCAATATATATGTCGGGTTCACATTATGATTAGGGTTAGGGACGTGTAACGAATCTTCATTTGGATTAGACATTGTTGTTATGTTTTTCCCGTAATTTATCGCAATAAGCAATAACCCTAAGAAACTTCTCGACGTTTACAATGCTTGTAACAATTGACTGTAAAAAATGCTAGATTTTGTGGCGGTTCCTTAGGATTATCATAGGCCTAAGTTGATATGTCTTGACAGCTGGTGGCTATCTTGATCGAGGGATGGATTATTTTATGACAAGAGTTACGGGTGTAACAGCTGTTATTATTTGGTATTACTGATTTTGTTTATCATCTAACCTTGAAGTAGCCTTTTCTTTGTACTGATTGCATTCATTTTACGAATAGCTAAAATATTTTACCGGGCGGTCAAACGGACCGCTCACTACAACCGACTACATATTTTGAATGTATGTTTTAAATTTTGTATGTACATATTGGGTTGACAACTGAGTGATTGCGGATTTTGTCAATGCCACCTAATGACAAAATCTGCAATCACTTAGTTGCCAACCCAATATTATCGCCTATATATAGACGGTTCAACAAGATGAGACAGTAAACGGAAACACAATTCGATTGTTATGGCTGCTGTTACGTCGCATAACACTCTACCTAGACCACGCCACACACCGCGGGCAAGATGGCAACCAGATGTCTTCGGATACTTACTGCGCATCCCATATTCTCAAGTACCCTCCATAAATCTCAGGAATTTCCTAGTCGAGATCCTTCAAACCGAACAAAACATCTGTTTTCCGACTCATTTCTAAAGACCATTGTCTACTACGGATTGACAAGGGAAAGTTAGTTTTTCTCACGTATGATGCAACTTTCCTCCCACTAACTACTTTCTCTCGAGGGCGGCTAAGACCCTTCCTAGTCCACCAACCTTCGTTTAACCAATTAACAACGAAGCCTATTTCCCTCACTCTCTTAGCCAAAATCGTCACCAACAAATCCGATGGTCCCGTGCGCTAGACA
>NT_176471.1:9811-23452 GCF_000188095.3 Bombus impatiens
CCGCCCCAGCATCGTCTCCGAACAGCACTGATTTTCCATCCTTCGAACAGTCAACATCCTTGACCGGGAATACACCCGTAGATCAGTCACTCACTCATCTTATACATACGCATCAGCGTAACTGTCTTCTTTACAAGTTGTTAGAATAAACGGTGATATGTAACTTACTATACAGTGTTACATTCATTTAACCACCTCTGTTATCTTAACCGAAACAGGGGAACGACTATTTCGTTGCGTTGATTAACCGAATCGTAGCGAGAATTTACGCCTCTCGCTGACGCGTTTTCCTAGCCACCGCGTCTCTCTAGACGGTTCAACAAGATGAGACAGTAAACGGAAACACAGTTCGATTGTTATGGCTGCGATGGTTGGACCGACATATACATATTTTACAAATTTTATTATATTATTATCCATATAAAATTTCGTAGTATAATAATCATTATTTTTAAGTATTAACACGTTGACTGCCACGACACCTGTATTCGGGTGTCAGCAAAGTTTCTGACCAGGCCGCGTAACCCATATTCGGGTGTCGCTTATTTGACTACTTGCGAAGAATCGTCGTAGGTATTTGAAAAGATATTCCATAATAATAAAACTGTTGAATTGTTATAAAATAGAAATACGAAAATGGTTTATTAAAAAATTATTTAGAATGTAAAACCTTAAAGCATTCTATACGTAGCTGAGGTTGGTCGGGACAATTTGGTCAATAAGTTGTTGTTTTCTTCAAATTCTTTTGTACCTTTGTTCGGTCCACTCGACGTCTTTTATTTGCATAACATAGATAGTTTGCATGCGCGTCTAATGCTTCTTCCGGAATCATTTTTCCGAACGGCGATATTATGCTGACTCCGTCGAAGACAAGGATTTTTTGTATTTTCAGACAACCTTAATAATTTTGCAACTAATAATTGTCTAAATATTCTAATATTTATATTTTTCCTTGTTGCAATTTTCTAAACCGTCAAAGCGTTTACAACAGAAATTGTCAGAAGGAATTGAATGCCAAGTTTTTTGTACCATTTGATTCCTTTACTAATTGTGATGGCATAAGAAACCATTTGGTCGGAATAATCTATACCACACTTTCCTTCATTATATTCAACGATAGATAGTGGTTTTAATGTTGCGAACAAATGAAACGAAAGATCATTCTTGAGATCACCACTTGAGCGACTCGTATTACTAAAACATCGATGGGGAGCACCTAGCAGAAAACGCTCGGTACTGCTGTACACGTGGCCTGACAGATTTCTTTGAAAACACGCGTGGCAGTCAACGCGTTAAAACCGTTATTAGATATTTATTTAATCAGTCTAAAATTTGTAGTACAATCATGAAAAGCTAACAATAGAATCACGTCTAGACTTTACAAGCATGCCGCAAAGTAACAGTGTCATTTGTATTTATACAGCATTAGTCTGTTGTCGTCAGATTCACAGTGTTGTGGAATCAGTTATCGTTGAGTCGTCTTTCGGATACGTGATACACATCGTATAGACATTTACTGAAACAATTCTTTTGCCTACCAAGCATTAATTGGTAATATCTGATGAGTGAAGAACATAATTTGATTATTAGAAGGTTGATTTCTGAAATTTCTATAAAGAACGATTAGTTTAGTGAGGTAAATATTTTACACGAATGTTTATAAAATGAAAAAATAGTCAACTACGTACTAGCTTTGTATGAATAATTTTAACCTAAAAATTTGTTCTGTGCTAAAATAGCGGTGGAAATTATACTACATGTAAAAGTGAGTCATAAAAACAAATACAATTTTCTTATTTTCTATCTTTTTTACTTTTATCGCAAGTTTGATTTCTATACATATAACTGTTTTCAATTTCAGGAGGAACTTATTTTCTTAAGGGCTTTTCATACAAATTTGAAAAATAACTGTTGTTTTTGATCCCTTATCTCTATCTTTATCCTTCTATTTTTGTGAGACTGTATCGGTTATTTATTCTTAATTTTTACAATCCGAAGTCTAATTTATGTGCCGTATTAATTTTCTGTGAATAATTTAGAGATATGTGAAATCTTGCTATATATATATACTGTTTGGTACCTATTAGAAGTGCGTTCGATCTAATGTGGAAAATTCTTAATTTTAATAAAATAGTTTCAAATTGCTAAGGCTGGGGCAAACTAAGAAGTTTCTGGAATATACAGGGTAGTAAGTCGCTTCGCAGATATGTATACATCGGGACAATATGTTACATATGTAATCCCTTACACAGTTTCATATTATCTTGTAAAATAATCATTCTTCTTTTAATATCAGTTGGTTTTTGTATTTTTATTTCATTTATCTCATAGGTTATAATTCCTTTAGGAAATTTTTGCAAAAATTTTCGCTGGAAATTTTCAGAAAACCTTATTCCTGAACAAAATTTGTTTTGTACTACAAACTGTCGCATTTAAATAAGAAAAATTCTATTTATTTAATTTTGTTATTAAGCTTATTCATATCTAACTTCAAATTATCTGTAGCTTGTTTATAATTAATTAAGTTTGAAATGTTTGTTTGTTAGTTATTACAAAAGGGTCATAGCTAAGTTTTTGAGTTGTGCTCAGGTTATTATAACTTCAGTTATTATGCTCTGAGCGTCATGTTGTTTCTTAATAAAATTCTTTAGTCTCAATAATCAATTTTCTCTGTTCATAAAGATGGTGGTTGTTTATTTTAAGAATTTTGTTCTTAATTCCAAATATTGCGGACATTCTTTTATTATGCATTAGTTGGTATCCAATCTTCTTGGATAGGACGTATTGCATATTCCATTTTTATTTGTTTTATATTTTATCCTGTTTCCTAGACTCGCTGCACAACCACGTTTGTCTCTCTGCTAATCTAACTTGTACTATTATTCTTTTAGTTATTAACAATAATTTCATATCTAAGCAACTCACTTCAGTTATGTTTCCTGAGTCGTTAGTATATTTATATAGTTCACCGTTGACAATCCTGTAGATTATTCTATTTTTTCGTTTATAACGCCCCAAGGCTTACTATAGGCCGTGTTCCTAACCGTCGCAAACAGATCGTCTTACATGACCGTCGAGATATACACAAAGTAGCGATAAACGCATAGTTGTCGTCAAGCAGCGAGTTCCAGAAACATCTATTCGCCTTCGGTGCGTTATTTTATCTGCATAAAGAAGGTGGTATACGTGATCACAAGCGCGAACGGTGGCGTGATCCGAGCGTAGTGGGGGTCGTCTTCCAGAGAAGACAACGAAAAGGATCGAATAGCAATCGTTCCCTTCTGAAGAGTCAAACGTTATAAATTGCTTAGTCTAACGAATTCATTGAGAGATATCGCAAAGTCGGGTCGAATTCCTATAACATATCAACTGTATTTATCGTTAAATAATTTGTGACGTTTTTATTATTACATTCATTATTTTTAAATATACAAGCTATATTAACCTGTTAATACAGTGTTAAATTCATTGAACCACCCCTATTATCGTAACAGAAATCAGGGGATCGATCAGTTCGTGGCGTCGGTTATCTAATTGCAACGGGAATTTACTACTCCCGTTGACGTGCTTTCTCGCGATCGCGTCTCTCCGCGAATGCTCGAATAAACACGGATTGCTTTTTAACTAAACATATTCATACCCTGTTTTCTCAAAATCGAAAGCTTAAAACATCCGTTCTTACTGATGTTATTTCAATTATATTTATATCGCGTTGTTTCAATTATCTAATATATTTTTTACTTTTTTCATGTAAAATCATCATTTTTCCAATTGTACCATAATTATTAGGAAGGTCTGTTAGAATTTAATCTTGGAATTAAGATTAATAATCTGTGGAAGACACAATGTTTGTCTTGAAACAATATAATATGATATTTATTAAACAATTATTACAGGAATTATAAGTGTGTGTGTTCTGGAATGTAGACAGTTTGCTAGTTATTCACAGACTGACTGGCTTAGTGACCCATGGGCCTTAAAAATGTTTTGAACCCCGCTCTCTATGCAGTAATGAGTGTGACCTGTGTGGGTGTCTGTGTGGCGTCACATGTGCCACAGAACCTTCTAGTAGCTTCTCGACGTGCCCATCGGGAATGTTCCATCCATATTCCTACGCTTCTTCCGCTGAATTCTCGAAAGAGCATGCACGTGCTAGCCGCCGTGGTACGTCTCATGAACGCACGCTAATGAGGATATCGCTGAACAACGAAGGAAAGAATCCGTTCGATCAATCACCTCATCTGTATGCGATTAATATCGTTGTATTCCAACAAACTCTGAACAATAACTTAAACACGAAACTGTAATTTGTGTCTTTATAATTTGCAACGTTGTTAAAATTTTGTATCTCCCTTTGCAAATGCAAATAATTTAAATGAAAAAATACATGGTTTTTAAATCGTTTCTCTTATATTCGTAATAATAATTTCGTTCTACAGTGAATGCATTTATTATTCAACGACGTGATTTTCGGTTGTTTATTGGAAAGTTATAATGCTGCTGATCTATAGAATTAGTACTGACTGTTATAGTAATATGCACAGCGAGTCATTTGTAATAAATTGTAATTATTTGTAATGTATATCGATTGTAATTACTTGTAAACCACTCAATTCATAAATGCATACATATGTGGCGGCACTCGACAGCACAAATACCACAACTCGACACTAACTAATACCAAACAACGGTAGCGCAGTGGTTAGCGCCTCAAGTTACGAACGTTCGGGATCTGGGTTCTCAAATCCCGGCGACCGTAGTCCGAATTTCTTCCACGATTCTTAAATGAAAAGAAAATACAGCAGTACCCCAGCAGCGACATCTACAGCCAGCAGCTACAATTATCATTTGTGTCTTTGTTCTCTCCTAAAGGCCGTCCAAGGGACTTGAGAATGCAAAGAAGAAGTGCTGCAAGAACATAACAAATATATTTACAAACCAAAACCAATTCATTACAACGCTCATCCTTCAATTACATCCTCTGTCGCGAAAATCCTCCGCTTCCTTTCTGTCAATCCATCTTGCCCATATGTGGTTCCATAGCTGCTGAATCGTATATAGACAAACAACAACTTGAGTAAGCAAGGGCGATGGATGTAGAGCCGACAAATAAAGGAAAAGGAGAGAGAAGTGTTTCGTCCTTGAGTTTATCATATTGTGGTGGCCGGGGGATTCAACGCTATGTCCTCGATTCGCTCTAAGTACTCAGGTTCTAGACACCCTTGGAGGGCGGTAGATTTTTCTTCATCGCTCGCGATGCTCGCCGCCGCGAGCTATCTCTCTAGTAAGGAGAACCGTAGCACTATCTTCTAGGGCATCGTCAAAGGTACGCGGACTACTTCACTGATCGTAACTGTTTTATTCTTGTTTGACATATCGTTAGCGCGCCCGGAATCACGATAATTGAAATCTCATTAGCTCGATCACGTCGGGGTTACTTACACCTCACATATTTCAAATAAAATCTGCATAATTCTGAAGGAAACACAACTACATTTGGGTTATCTTGTTTCCACAGAAACCTGAGAATTGCTCAGAGTATTTTAATAAAATATTCAACTACTTTAAAACGCAAAAAATAGTTTATTGTATGGAATATATAGAGTGGTTCACGCAATTGTTTCGGCATAATTGGAAAATTCGAAATGCGTAGCTTTAAAAATATTGCAGAGGAAAAATCGGATTCGTCGAGGACAACCTTTGTTCAGAAAGTAAGGGAAATTGGCGTTGCTGCTAATTGGTCAATTTGTATATCGGTGGTTAGAAAAGGATGCTAGCCGCTCTCGAGAGAAAGTCTCTAGTGGGAGACGTCATTCGTTAAAAAATAGGTGTTTCGACCGTTCGCGGAGAAACGCGATCGCGATAGCACGTCAACGAGAGTTGTAAGTTCCCGTTACGATTAAATAATCGACGCCACGAACTGATCGATCCCCTTATTTCGATTATGATAATAAGGGTAGTTCAATGAAATTCCACAGAATTAACACAAATAAATTAATGTTTATTTCAACAACTTATTAACTTCAACAACTTATAACTAGAAAGATATAAAAGGAACAAAAAAAATGTAACTGCAGTCTGATTGATAAGTAATGCGCGACGTATCAGATGTGTTGACGGTTTGACTTCTCGAAAAGTTCTGAACGCCTTTCGATTTTTTTTCGCTTTTTCTGGAAGGCGACCCCCACTACGTTCGGATTACGCCACATTCTTTTACGCGAGGTAAAACAACGGCCACGAGTCGACGTTACTGGAAGTTGCCCTGCTTAATGAACCATGCGCTTGCCACTACAATGTTTGTTTGCCGGGCAGACGCGACGATCCGTCTGCAACATTATAGTGCCGCAATCGACAGTTAAGAATATGGTAAGCCGCATGGCGTAACAATAGGTTTCCCCTATCTTCCCGTAGTTGGGACAAAGACTGTTTGTCTGTTTGAAGGACTTTAGTTAACTAAATCTTAAGATTTGTAACGGGTCCTCAGGCTAGCTGAACATGTACTGTGGAGATGCGTCGACATCTAATCCGGTAATCCTCTTACAGGAAGAATAAGGTCTGCGTGTGGCGAGCCACGGGACAGAAACCGTTGGAATATTTACTGTCGAGTGCCGCTACGACTATTTCTTTTTGAGGAGAGCTATACTATTACCCCATACCTTCGTTAGGCAAAGCGTTCATCCCTTGACCGCGGCTACGTTCAGCGACTGGTTGTCGCCTCGAGCCCAAGCTCAATATCCAAAGGAAATGCTCCGATATCCTTTCATCTCCGACATATATATTATTTACATGTATGTACATAAGTATGTTGTAAATTATAAATATTTTATTCTTTAAAATCGTGTTCCTTAAATACGTATTTAGTATTTATCTTTTTTTGTGATATATTAGTTATATGATATATTAGTTATTGTTATAAATGCATGAAAAATGAACATTGTATGTAGTTTATAACATACATTAGTTTATAAGAAGAATTTGTGCAATTTAATAAATCGTATATTTTATATGAGTGTAAAAGAATAATCTCTTAAAGTGTAAATGTTTTTACTAGTAATAGTTCATAAACTGAGCTATACATTTAGTTTACATTTCTAAATTTTGTACTTTCCATTTCGTCATCTCTATTTTCTTCAATATTTAAAGTTACATAATGTAGTATCGAAACTACTTTAATTAGTTTGTTAATGATAAGTCGATTGAACAGGTGTTAATTGAACAGAGAATAATGTTTGTTAAACATGAACTAATCGCAGCAAACGTATAATGATTAACACAACTGAATTAATCAACGACTCTCATCAATGCAATCCGCACTTTCTGACATCTCAACTCATACTGCTGTTAATTCGTTTATTGTCCCCTAGCAACCTTGTCCTTTGTCTTAGCCTCACTAGGTACATGCTCGGCAACCGTTCGTTTATAATTCACACGACACCCGCCAGGCTCCTCATTCATGATACCACATTCAGCCATGCCTGACAATCACATCTGCCCTCAGATGTGCTTATCATCATTAATTTCACTTACTTCACTAACTTCAACGACGTCCCCCATTTCATGTGATCAGCCGCCGTGGAGGTCGTTGGCGGCCCTTCATATTCGCTTTCTCGTTGTACCATTCCGCAAGACTTTCACCACGCGGTACGGCCCAAGGAACTTCGACTGCAACTTCCGCCCAGGACCACTCTACGTCCTCTCGACCTTCACTAGATCCCCCGTCTTGTATGTTGTCGCCTTTTTGCGCCTCTTGTTAAACGTCCTTCACCAACAAGAGGTCAGATTGATATCTCGTATTCGCAGTACCTCAATTTTGCTCGTAGCCGCCTTATTCTTGTTTGTTCGACTCTATAATTCGCACGATACTCTGTACATTTTACGAAAACATCATCGCAGCCATCCGCGTTGTTTCCACCCGACGTTACCGCGGTTATGTTCATCGCAACCGCTTCATCTCCAGCTGCCTATCGAGGATCGAGGGCCGAGGATGCCGAGAGCCCGTAAAAGGCCTGAGGCCATTCTTATCAAAGTAGAAGAGGGTAAGGAATGGCTACAAGTTTACAAAGAGATAATGGTGGCGAAGGACGTCCTAAAGAAAGCTCTGGTATACGAAGAACAAGAGCTGGTGATATTCTGATAGAGATGAGAGCTGGCAGCGATGTGGAAGTTGCTGCTAATAAGCTAAACGAACTCATAGGCGATAAAGTGTGAGCGACGCCTTTACAGGATAAGGTGTCGATCGAGATCAAGGAGGTGGATCCCCTGGTGAGTAGGGAGGAACTTGTTGAGGTCCTGATAAAAGAGCTCAAAATTAAAGATAGTGGAGAGGTGGAAGTGAAGATAATGAGAAGGACACCATGGGCACGAATCGGCGATTATCGTCCTGCCAAAAGCGTATATCGACAATAGTGGTAATAACATCAAGATCAGGACTGGCCTAACCATAGCCACGGTTAGGGTGTTGCCCAATGTGACCAAGTGCTTCAGGTGTCACATATTCGGGCATACTGCGAATAAGTGCAAAGTTATAAGCCCTGGAAAGGAGGTGTGCAGGAAGGTGTGGAGAAAGGGACCACACAATAGCAGTGTGCCCAAATTTCCCGTGCTGTGCTATTTGCAGCAAAAAATCAGGTATTAGAATTGACCATGTGACGGGGTCCTTAGCATGCCCCAGTTACAGGAGGATTTTAAGGCAAGGAAGACAAGGGAGAAGATGAAAATCCTGCAGATAAATTTGAATAGATGTAGGATTGCGCAGAAATTAACGTGCCAAAGCGCGATTGAGTTAAGACCGGATATGGTGATAATATCCGAACCTAACAGGCAGTTACCTTACTGATACAATGATACTAAGGGTGATGCATCGATTTGGGTGACGCAATTCAGCGGTAGAGCACCGGATGAAACTCTACAATATAGGAAGGATGATATCCTCTGTTTTAGCGGTTATTGCTCTCCTAACATTAACAAGCAAGAGTACATGATGTTTATTAATATGCTTGCATCGGAAATTAAGGACGGTGTAGGTAGAAATAAGAACGTGTTAGTCGCTGGCGACTTCAACGCTAAGTCTACTTGCTGAGGAGGAGTAATTACCGATGAGCGAGGAAGAATATTGATGGAAACCCTGTGCGACTACGGAGTGTTCCCACTACGATTATATAATAAATATACTTTTTATAGAAGTGGAAGGACGAGTTGCCCTGATATAATCAGCGTAACTAACAAAGTGAACGAACTCCACATTAGGAGTAAGGTTTTAAATGCATTCTCAGCATCGGACCACTTGTATATATTACGCTCTTTTAAAACAAAGACCGTAAGAGATCGAACGAAATTTTTTAAATACGTGACGAAGGATTTAAGCACCTGATATATTTTTATCAAAATTTGGCGAGATCACTAACGCAGAGAATTTTAGTACGATTGACGATGCGGACAAGGCGGAGCTTTTACAGAAGTGTATGGTGGAAACATGCGAAAATACGCTAAAGAAGGTGAGCTGTACAGCGAATAGGAGGTACAGCAATTATTGGTGGAACGAGACGATCACAGAATTGAGAGCACATGCTCATAAAGTTTTAAGAAGAGTAACCAGAGCGAGGAAGAAGAAGGCCAGCGGGATTGATGTTCTTATCAGCGCCTATAAGGAGATAAGGAGTCAGTTGAAGAAAGAAATAGCTGAAGCCAAAGAGAGATTGGGCCGGATTCTGCGAGATCTTAGATAGGGACTCATGGGGAAAACCGTATCGCACAATCATGAGTAGATGTAACAAGAAAGGGCTTCCGAATGACATGTTGATTAACAAGGTCAAAGAGATCCTAAATTGTTTATTTATTATTGGACACAGGCTGATGCAAAGGGAAGCCGAAGAAAGTGACAGGGAGGATATCACCTACAATACGACACTCAACGAGGAAGATGTGGGGTATATCACCGGAAAAATCAATGGAAAGAAGGCTGTGGAAATAGATGGGGTCCCAGGAGAAATAGTTAAGTTGTTGGTAAACAACAGAAGAGAACTAATCACTAAAGTGATTAACAATATCACGGACTCTGGAAGAATCCCGAGATGCTGGAAAACAGCAAGAGTTATATTGTCCAGGAAACCGGGTAAGGACCCTAAGCTCCCTAACTCATACCGCCCAATAAGCATACTCCCAGCCCTGAGTAAGGAATGGGAGAAGTGCTTAAAAAAGATTATGGAAAGATGTATGGGAGTGGACCCGTTCCATAGGAGACAATAGGGGTTCAGGAAAAGAAGGAGCACGGTGGATGCGATTACTCAGGTGATCAAATTCGCAGACACCTGTAAGAAAAAAAGGGTGATCTGTTTGATGATTGCGGTGGACATTAAGAATGCATTTAACACCCTTAGTTGGGATAGCATTATTGGAGAATTGACCAGGAGGAGGCTGTCTTCAGTTTGGTATGGTGGAGTACGAGGTTGCGGCAGGTGTACCACAAGGATCTGTTCTAGGGCCATTCCTGTGGAATATCGTCTATGACCAACTATTGGAAAGGCTGGACAATAGAGTACTTTTTAAGGCAATCGCGTTTGCAGATGACCTGGCAATCGCATGTGCTGCGAAGAAGAACGAAGGTGTGAGTGGGAAGGTAGGTGAGATTATGAAAACCGTGTGTGACTGGTGCGCGAGTGTGGGTTTGACGCTGGCCAAGGACAAGGCTGAAGTAATTCTAATTACTGGTATGCGGATGCCCAGAGTTATTGGCCTAAATATAAGTATCTTGGTGTTACGATTGACTCGCACAGGAAATTTGGCAAACACATTGTCACTGTGTGCAATAAAGCAGACATCAGGATAGGAGCACTCAGAGGAATTCTGCCGAATATCAATGGTCCGCCTGGCTTGGCGCGCAGGCTCTATTACAATGTTTGGGAACCCATCGTGACATATGGTGCGCCTGTGTGGGCTGATGCAATGAACTATGAGAAGAACAGGAAGATTATAAAAAGGACCCAACGTACTGCCCTGTGCATTACATTTACAGCCTACCGCACTGTATCTCATGCGGTGCTTTGTGTATTGACCGGCAACTTACCGATCAACATTAAAGCTAGGATGTTGAAAGAATCATACGAGAGAATGAAGATTTATAAGAGCTTAGCTGTTGAAGGTGAAGTGATCGATAGATACATCATGTTAAAAGAAGAACTGGATGACATAAGGAAGAAAGCCCTAATGGAGTGACAAGCGGAATAGGTCAATTACAAAGGGGAGAACTTTACTAGGAAGTTGATAGGTAATGCGTCTATATTCGCCAAGAAAAGGAGAGACATCGATTACTTTACGATGCAAATGTTAATGGGGCATGGTATCTTCAACAGCTACAGAAAGAGGATCGGTAAGGGGGTCGACACTAAGTGTAGGGATTGTGGTCACCCGGACGACGATGCAGATGTGACACCAATTACCTCTCAGAGAAAAGACATCGACTCCCGACTGTCGGACGCCAACGCCGCGACGCATCTTAGTCCCCATCAGAGATAAGGCCCCAACCCCGACTTTCGGACTCCTTGGAATCCACACCAAACCCCCCAACATCCCCAAGCCAGCGTGTATATAAGCCGAGACTTCACCCAGCCCGGGGAGTTCTCGTTCTAGTTGCTGTTCTTGTACAACACCCCTTTCTCTATTCAACGTTATTCTACTGTAAGTGCCAAAGTCATAATAAAGTTCGACAAAAGAGAATTAATAGTTGGGCTACGACTCAGCTTTCTTTTCTCTCGCAACCCAAGTATCCATTTTACGTGACACAGAACACGTCCTGTTCGTGTGTCCTAAATGGACCTAATAAACATAACGATCGAACTCGAGAATTTCCTGGGTCTCAGGATAAGTGTGAACAACTTGGTGGACACCGTGGTTACCAAGGACGAATACTGGACAAAGCTCAAAGCGTTCTGCAAATCCATAATAAATTACAGAAGAGAAATGGAAATGGCTATGGGGTCAGCGAACAGGAGGAGCGGTACCAGCATGCAACGTTAAATATTCGGAGACGCGGTTAATGACAACCCTGATGAATGCTGATCGGCTATGCCGGGGTTGTCCGTGTCTAATCAAATAAAGGATCGAGGGGTTTTTAGGGCGTATGGCGATGTCACCTGCCGAGTCCTACATAACCCAGAGACGCGGATCTCTCTGGGTACGCGTAATAGCATTTTTCCCTCTTCACGCAAAAAAAAAAACGGTTCATCTAACAAATTTTTGTTCATGATGACGGTGTCCTCGAGATAAGGACTCATGGTAACTACAACTGCCGTACATTCTCTACTATTCTCCTCGATAGGAACATGAAGAGATCCGTTTCTTTTTTCAACTACGATCGGATTTGCAAAGTTGGATTGAGACTGATCAATTACTTTGTCTTGCTGCATTTCTATATCTACTTTAAACACCTCCGGGTGTCTATTACAATCTTTTTTCTCTACTTTACGAATAGAAGCATTTCCGTTCTTTATGTTTAATTCGACAGTATTCAGGAAGTATGTGCCAATTATGAACGAGTGTTGCATCAAGGTATCTGAAACTACATGTATCGTTACAACGTACGACTCATCATCTATCACAATATTCGTCGAAAATTCTTCGAGTGTACAATTTCTTCCGGACCCGATACCAATTTTCACATACTGATTCGCTCTCATTAAAGTTAGTTCGCTACCGGTATCTATTAGCGAGCTCAATTCGAAATTTCCGATCTTAACGTCTTTACCACGCTTCGTCTGCAACGATTGCCACGTATTAGAAACAACTTTATGGGACTCGCTCAGGTTGTCGCATTTCGATACGATGTGTCCGTACTCTCTACACTTAAAGCACTTGGGTCCTCTCGACCTATTCGGGCACTCTGCACACTCATATTCTTCGTCGCCGCAATTGTAACATCTCGTCTTCTTCATATCTCCAGATTGACTGGGCTTCCTGCTCCTTTCAATTTTGGCTAGCTTCACAATCAATTTTGCTCTGCGATAATTCTGTTCCTCGTACATGATTAATCTCTTCCTCAATTCTTTAATGGATGTAGTAGACTTATTGTTTTCTTCATCTACTATTCCTTCTACAATATGCTCCACTTTCGCCTCCTCTTCCATATCAACATGGCTGGCTATTTCAAGCATGCGGTACATATTCAAGCATGCGGTACAATTTATATTCTAGAGAAAAATGGCGCGCCCGGGCGAATAGATGGCGTTAAACGCAATGATCCCAATTGAACTGAAAAGTCGTTATGTATTAAGGGACTTGTGTGTAGAGGATGGTTAATCGTGAGATTTATTAGACGAGATTGCCCGTTGTAGAAACCGTCAAGTATATTTTAAAATGATTAAATAAATAAGAACAGATAATTTTCGCAAAGACGCTAAGACGCTTAACGGATTCGCTAAGACAGTGTATAACCGCTCGCTCATAACTCGTTAGTAACTGATCAATACTCGGTAGATAGTCGGTAGAGTCATAGGACGTGGCGGATCGAGAGCGACTCATGTTGTTGTGCCTCGGAACACGGCGTTGACGCACGAAACATATCGATATGTAAACTCCGGACAAAACAAAGTCACCGTTATGGGCAATCGTCGATTTAAGATGAATTCAAATTTTCCGACCCCTCCCCCC
>NT_176471.1:23467-27629 GCF_000188095.3 Bombus impatiens
TCCCCCAGTATAAATAAACGAACGTGATTGCGAGTTTGTATATACCGAGTACCTACGAATTATCGATCAATATCTACGAGTTATTATCCGAGTCATCCGAGTTATAGTTATCGAGTTTTTCGCAAGCGACCATACCCTAGCTTCGCGAATACATTTGTACGAGCGTCTCTCGACGGTATTTATATTTATTCGTATTTATTTTATTTATTCTAAATATATTTGAGGCGTTGCAGCAGCAATTTCTCATATTCTCTAAATTATTGATCCTAACACGATCCACTACATAATCGATAACTCTTTACGATTGCATCCGTTTAAACTGGTACAGTATAAACTGGTCGGAGGAGAATCGGAAAATTCAAATTCGTCTTCGTTTGACAGTTGCACGTAGTGGCAACATAGTTTTGTCCGGAGTTTATTTATTACTACATTATGTATGTCCTAACGATATTGATATTCCGAGGCAAAAAAACAACATAATTTGAATTGTCCTCTAGCTCATGTACCGCTACATGTACTTTCAAGGAGCAAAACCGGCACAGTCCCGCTTGTGACGCGAAACGGAGATTATCGTTTCCCTTCCTTTAACGCATTTTGCCATTGAAAGACACTAATTTCTGTGACTTGTTTTATCTCTGTTATAAAAGTTGATATTTACAATTTTGTAGTTTTTATGCAAACGTAAAAGGTAAGTAAATATTAATAAATATTATAATAATATAATATAGTACTGTATAATGATATTAATAAATGCTTCGCTATTTACTTGTTTTATTGCCATTAAAGTATATTGTATTTTTTATTAGAGTACTTTCATTTTTATTTGGTGTAATAATAAACATATACGTTAATATTCATTGACATTAGTGTAATTGTAAGCTTCACTGTAAATTTAATAAAATTGAAAAGAACGGTATTGTTAACAGTGTATATATTTGTAATTAAACTAGATTTTATTCTCAACGTTACTTCATTATTTTATTATTGTTTCATATAAATATTTTTTTTGAAAAATAATTTACATATGCTTCTAAGTTAAGTGTTTGTATTAATTGTTACATATGTCATAATTTCAAGCACAATATTAAATTATGGTATGTATTATTAAAAAGTATAGTTTAATGTATATATTAAATACTTATATAGTATCGTTGAGCTGTGCTCAGCGCTGTAGAGGTCGCTGCTGGGTACGGCCGCTCTTTTCCTCATTTTTTGTACCGTGGAAGAAAAATCGGACTCCTACGTTCGTAACCTAAGGCGCTAATCACTTCGTCGTCCGACACTAGTTAGTGTCGAGTGGTGCTATTTAACTATCGAGTGCCACCACAGGCCCTTCTTTCCACGATACTACACTTATAAAGAATTTATTTGTAGATTTATCGGTTGTAGGAATATCGATACTACATCAAAGAATCGGATTAAAGCACTAATTACCAAAGATATATTGAATATACGTTGCTTGGGTGTTAAAAAATCTGTTAACGACCATTTTGGAGATACTTTGCTCAAACACCACAACCTGGCCCTTCAACTTCAACTACGCCGGAAGTTTTGAAGAGCCGAGCAAAAAGAGAGGGTTGAAGGAAAGCTGCAATTAATATTAAAAAACAACAGTCAATGTCACTTGTTGCAAAATTACGAAGGCCATTAATTCGTGACGATGACAGTAATGTAAATGTTTGTATCATATTATGATGAAATTTAATATCTTTAATCTTACCCCAAATCTCATGTTACTGATCAATACTAACCTTTATATATAGTATCTAATAATGATACCTAAAAGATATCGGTTAATTAATATGTTGAAATCTAATCGTTTAATGTATGTACATTGTGCATATAAATTCTATTATAACGTAATTAAATATATCCTACATTTTTAGAGGAAACGTGAAAACCGATCTAAAAAAAAGGAAAAGTGCTAGAAGTAGTTCAGAAGAAGAAATAACATAAAGCCCTACAAAACATAGTAAATGAGAAAAGTGTTTTAAGCGAAAAAATTTCAAGGAAGATCGCGGGTACTTCACAGACACATTCACAGGATCATCTTTTTATAAGAGAAGATGCAATACAGCCAGAAAAGTGTTCAATGACAACAAGAAATAGTAATAGAAAGAGAACTTTTTCACAGAGTGAAAACACGAAGATGCATCAGCTAAAAGAAGAAGATGAGTCATTCCCTGAAGTGAAAAAGTTTCAAGCAAATATTCAGAAACAAGAAATTAAAAAGCGTCAAAACAGATCTATGACATTGTGTTTCGATCGCGAGGAAGCACGCCAACGGGAGTCGTAAATTCCCGTCACGATTAGATAATCGACGCCACGAAATGATCGATCCCCTATTTCGATTAGGATAATAGAGGTGGTTAATTGAATATGACACTGATGTAACAAGGTGTGAATGACAGTTTATTCCAACAACTTTGTGAAGAAGATAGTTACGCTGGTGCGTATGTATAAGATAAGTGACTGACTGATCTTCGGGTGCAGACCCGGTCGAAGGATGTTGTATGTTTGAAGGTTGAAGAATCAGTGATGTTCGGTGACGATGCTGTAGCGGAGGAAAGCTAAGGATGCGTGTGTCTAGCGCACGGGACCATCGGATTTGTTGTTAATTGGTTAAACGAAGGTTGGTGGACTAGGAAGGGTCTTAGCTGCTCTCGGTAGAAAGTTGTTATTAGGAAGCATCGTATGTGGGAAAACCCAACTTTTCCTTGTCAAGCCGTGGTAGACAATAATCTTTAGAAATGATTCAGAAAACAGATGTTTGTTGGGTCTGAAGAACTTTAGCAAGCAAATTAGTGGGATTTATGACGGGTGCTTAAGGTTATTGAGGGTACGCCGTAAGAATGAGTGGACATCTGGGGTCTGTCTGGCCCGCGGTGTATGGCCGGGTCCAGGTAGAGTGTTGCACGACGCAACATATTGAGTGAAGATGAAATACAACCATCTTCGGAGGAAGAGAGAATGCTCTATTCGATCCATTTGAACAGGCAGGCACGGAAACTTCAAAACTTGTTCAACTAGGATAACTAGAACGAAAACACGAGAACAAAACACTAGAGCTATTGCATGACCAAAAGCTTTGAAAAATGCAAATATTGCAGAGGAAGCGATTGCATATAAATCCGCTGCGTTAAATGTGCAGGTACACACTCCACTGACCAGTGCACTAAATCACCGGAAACCCCAACGAAGTGCATCCACTGTCAAGGTGACCATTCTGCTAACTACAAAGGCCGCTCAGCCTACAAAACCTTATGTATAAATAAGTATCCCAAGCTTAGAGCCAAAGAGACAACCAATCAAATACCCAGTCTTCCGAAATTCATTACTACTTCAATCTCCTATGCCCAAGCAGTACAAGGAAATCAAAATAATCCAAATAACCACAGGGACCATTCTGAAAATAATGTCTCCAATCCATAAAACACAGACAACGTCTCTAGTGTCACAGTGGCCCCGGGAATGCAGCAATAGGATAATCATATCTCACATACCTTAGCCATCGAAACAGTAAGTAAGCAGTAACAGGATCCCTATGTGACCGGCATCCAACGATAACCCCTCCACAGGAGCCAACCCCTTGATATAGAAAAACCTCCCAAGTCAGTACTCGACATTCTATTCTGTTCTGTTATAACATCCTGTATCGTTACTTTGTCAGTTTCTAATAAATTTTGTAATAACGATCATAATTGGAATACGAATCTGTTAAGGAAATTCGGGGATTTGGAAATACAAATAATTGACTATATCTCACACACAACAGCTATACATCTATATTACACTCTGAAGAACATCTTGCACGCACGCTTGTCGCTAACCGACTATCCAGAATCTTCTAACGGCAGTCTTTTGTCTCAACTAAGATCTGGACGCCCTCTAACCCTTACACACACACTCTCATGTACAGTGTAAATGTATCACTTCCCTAACACGCCTCCTTACATTTATACTGTACACTTAATTTTATTTACATACTTGTCGAATTAACAAAATATTTAACATTTATCGCTTTATTTACATTTCTCTTATTTTACATTCATCCATGACCTAAACCTTTATTTACCATTTATCGCTTTATTTACATTTCTCTTATTTTACATTCCTCCATGACCTAAACCTTTCAAATTTCTCTCTACACAGTGCCTTCGTA
>NT_176472.1:0-1827 GCF_000188095.3 Bombus impatiens
ATAACGTATCACGTTTTATGGTATAACGCTATAACGTATTACGCCATGTGGTATATCGCTATATCGTATCACGTTATATGGTATAACGTTATAACGTATTACGTTATATGGTATAACGTTATAACGTATTACGTTATATGGTATAACGTTATAACGTATTACGTTATATGGTATAACGTTATAACGTATTACGTTATATGGTATAACGTTATAACGTATTACGTTATATGGTATAACGTTATAACGTATTACGTTATATGGTATAACGTTATAACGTATTACGTTATATGGTATAACGTTATAACGTATTACGTTATATGGTATAACGTTATAACGTATTACGTTATATGGTATAACGTTATAACGTATTACGTTATATGGTATAACGTTATAACGTATTACGTTATATGGTATAACGTTATAACGTATTACGTTATATGGTATAACGTTATAACGTATTACGTTATATGGTATAACGTTATAACGTATTACGTTATATGGTATAACGTTATAACGTATTACGTTATATGGTATAACGTTATAACGTATTACGTTATATGGTATAACGTTATAACGTATTACGTTATATGGTATAACGTTATAACGTATTACGTTATATGGTATAACGTTATAACGTATTACGTTATATGGTATAACGTTATAACGTATTACGTTATATGGTATAACGTTATAACGTATTACGTTATATGGTATAACGTTATAACGTATTACGTTATATGGTATAACGTTATAACGTATTACGTTATATGGTATAACGTTATAACGTATTACGTTATATGGTATAACGTTATAACGTATTACGTTATATGGTATAACGTTATAACGTATTACGTTATATGGTATAACGTTATAACGTATTACGTTATATGGTATAACGTTATAACGTATTACGTTATATGGTATAACGTTATAACGTATTACGTTATATGGTATAACGTTATAACGTATTACGTTATATGGTATAACGTCTATGTTATAACGCTATAACGTATAGCGCCATATGTTATAATGCTGTAACATATCACGTTATATGGTATATCACTATAACGTACAACGCTATATGTCATAACTTTATTACGTATTACGTTATATGGTATAACGTTATAACTTATTACGTTATATGGTATAACGTTATAACGTATTACGTTATATGGTATAACGTTATAACGTATTACGTTATATGGTATAACGTTATAACGTATTACGTTATATGGTATAACGTTATAACGTATTACGTTATATGGTATAACGTTATAACGTATTACGTTATATGGTATAACGTTATAACGTATTACGTTATATGGTATAACGTTATAACGTATTACGTTATATGGTATAACGTTATAACGTATTACGTTATATGGTATAACGTTATAACGTATTACGTTATATGGTATAACGTTATAACGTATTACGTTATATGGTATAACGTTATAACGTATTACGTTATATGGTATAACGTTATAACGTATTACGTTATATGGTATAACGTTATAACGTATTACGTTATATGGTATAACGTTATAACGTATTACGTTATATGGTATAACGTTATAACGTATTACGTTATATGGTATAACGTTATAACGTATTACGTTATATGGTATAACGTTATAACGTATTACGTTATATGGTATAACGTTATAACGTATTACGTTATATGGTATAACGTTATAACGTATTACGTTATATGGTATAACGTTATAACGTATTACGTTATATGGTATAACGTTATAACGTATTACGTTATATGGTATAACGTTATAACGTATTACGTTATATGGTATAACGTTATAACGTATTACG
>NT_176472.1:3443-3905 GCF_000188095.3 Bombus impatiens
ATATGATATAACGTTATATGGTATAACGCTATAACGTATTACACCATATGGTGTAACGCTGTAACGTATCAGGTTATATGGTATAACGTTATAACGCATTACGTTATATGGTGTATCGCTATAACATATTACGCTATATGGCATAACTTTGTTACGTATTACGTTATGTGGTACAACGTTATAACGTATTACGTTATATGGTATAACGTTATAACGTATTACGTTATATGGTATATCGCTATAACGTATTACGCTATATGTCATAACTTTATTACGTATTACGTTATATGGTATCACGTTATAACGTAATACGTTATATGGTATAACGTTATAACGTCTTACGTTATACGGTGTAACACTATAACGTATTACGCTATATGGCATAACTTTGTTACGTATTACGTTATATGTTATAACGCTATAACGTATCAGATTATATGGTATAACGCTATAACGTATTAC
>NT_176472.1:4000-4441 GCF_000188095.3 Bombus impatiens
TATAACGTATTACGTTATATGGTATATCGCTATAACGTATTACGCTATATGTCATAAGTTTATTACGTATTACGTTATATGGTATAGCGTTATGACGTATTACGCCATATGGTATAACGCTATAACGTATTACGTTATATGGTATAACGCTATAACGTATTACGCTATATGGCATAACTTTGTTACGTATTACGTTATATGGTATAACGCTATAACGTATCAGGTTATATGGTATAACGTTATAACGTATTGCGTAATATGGTATAACGTTATAACGTATTACCTTATATGGTATAGCGTTATAACGTATTACGTTGTATGGTATAACGTTATCACGTATTACGTAATATGATATAACGTTATATGGTATAACGCTATAACGTATTACGCCATATGGTATATCGCTATAACGTATTACGCTATATGTCATAACTTTATTAC
>NT_176472.1:4458-5031 GCF_000188095.3 Bombus impatiens
ATTACGTTGTATGGTATAACGTTATCACGTATTACGTAATATGATATAACGTTATATGGTATAACGCTATAACGTATTTCGTTGTATCCTATAACGTTATAACGTATTACGTTATACGGTATATCGCTATAACGAACTACGCTATATGTCATAACTTTATTACGTATTACTTTATATGGTATAACGTTATAACGTATTACGTTATATGGTATAACGTTATAACGTATTATGTTACATGGTATAACGTTATAACGTATTACGTTATATGGTATAACGTTATAACGTATTATGTTACATGGTATAACGTTATAACGTATTACGTTATATGGTATAACGTTATAACGTATTTTCGTTATATGATATAACGTTATATGGTATAACGCTATAACGTATTACGTCATATGTTATAACGCTATAACGTGTCTCGTTATATGGTATATCGCTATAACGTATTACGCCATATAGTATAACGCTATAACGTATCACATTATATGGTATAACGTTACAACGTATCACGTTATATGGTATATGGCTATAACGTATTACGTTATATGGTATAACGCTATAACGTAT
>NT_176473.1:0-945 GCF_000188095.3 Bombus impatiens
TACGTAATACAACCGGTCACTCGTGCCGATTCGGACCTTTCATCCTGACCTGATTGAGTGACCAGAGGAACAGAAATGCATGCGACTCACCGTTCGAAGCAAAGAAGCAGAGGACGTACCAGGGATGCTGCGCCATCCCAGCGAATACCATCAGGGAGAGTAACATCAGGCAGGAACCGTGTAAAGTCCAGTGATGGAAATGGTGGTTGTTTAAGGGCGGATGGGGGGGGGGGGGTGAGGAAGAAGCGAAACGTCGTTTCGACAATTTTCTTCTTTTTCCTATCGAACGTTTATTTAGAAAATTCTGCTATCTTTTTACACTTACAAATTATTACTAAGTAATTGGAACAAGTTTGAAAAATACTATTTAGTTGAAAATTGTGAGATATTTCTCGATAGCGAACAAATGCTTACGAATACCGTGAATGCAATGCAGTCGTTTGCAAGAATTATACTGTTCGCAATTAGAATATATGCTATGAATTTTCGTTATTAGAATACGAAATGTACATTCCACTAATACACTATAGTCGCGTGTTGTAAATATTGGAAAATATTTGGAAGAATTCAAAAGTTCGCCACTAAATATACGTAAAGAATACTGCACAAACGCGCGCGAAACCTTGTTTCGAGGTATTTGAATCTAGCTGCTACATATCGAAAAGTTATCTTCTCTTATAAATGGGAAAACAAGAAGAAGCTCGAACAAACAGGCAATGAAAGAAAATCGCGGCGCAAACTCGTTCGTTCGCGATCTTTCAAAAGAATCGATGGACTCACGCGACGCACTTCTGTGCACAAAATAACTGCAAGATTCAGTAGAAAAGAAGAATAGATTTTTATATCTCGTTCCAAATTAGATAAGTATCATTATACAGAATGAGCTCAGAATGGATTCGACATGTCCCACGGTGTCCCACGGTGTCCCACGGTGTCCCACGGTGT
>NT_176473.1:1007-52682 GCF_000188095.3 Bombus impatiens
TAAGTAATTGGAACAAGTTTGAAAAATACTATTTAGTTGAAAATTGTGAGATATTTCTCGATAGCGAACAAATGCTTACGAATATCGTGTATGCAATGCAGTCGTTTGCAAGAATTATACTGTTCGCAATTAGATTATATGCTATGAATGTTCGTTATTAGAATACGAAATATACATTCCACTAATACGCTATAGTCGCGTGTTGTAAATATTGGAAAATATTTGGAAGAATTCAAAAGTTCGCCACTAAATATACGTAAAGAATACTGCACAAACGCGCGCGAAACCTTGTTTCGAGGTATTTGAATCTAGCTGCTACATATCGAAAAGTTATCTTCTCTTATAAATGGGAAAACAAGAAGAAGCTCGGCAAGAAGAAGCTCGAACAAACTGGCAATGAAAGAAAATCGCGGCGCAAACTCGTTCGTTCGCGATCTTTCAAAAGAATCGATGGACTCACGCGACGCACTTCTGTGCACAAAATAACTGCAAGATTCAGTAGAAAAGAAGAATAGATTTTTATATCTCGTTCCAAATTAGATAAGTATCATTGTACAGAATGAGCTCAGAATGGATTCGACATATCCCACGTTCAAGCTAATGGCAATAATATCGAGTTCTAACTTTACTTGACCATGAACCCGTGTACAGAGATATGAGAGTATGCCAGTTTGAAAGAACTGAGCGATCGCGAACCGATAAATCGCGAGAACAATTTTTTCTGTGTGGTAAGCGAGGGCGTGCGGAGAGAAAAGATTTTTATTTTTCATTCCAAGATGGATAAGTATCTGGTATAACACTCTTCTCTATGGCCAGCGCTCACAATGCACTTAACATATGTATCTATCTTATGAATATTAGACTAAAACGTATGTATATCACGGTGTTCTACGACGTCCCATGGTACCTCCATAGGAGGTATTAGTCCAGTCTAGAACACCGACTTGGACGATCTAGACTAGACTATATTAAAGCAGTTTTTAGCTTGATTTTTCAAATAGCAATACCCGGAAATATTAATATATGTCGTTTTCCAATAACAATTTAAATCTAATATTAAAATTAATGTTACATTAATTTTCTAATATTCAGAATAGTACTTTATGTATCATTATGTGAAAAATGACACCAATTACCAGAACCCATCACGCGGAGGTAACTACGCTCGTGTTTACGTAAAGGGTTTTTAAGTATCGTGAAGAGAAGACGTAAAATTATTTTAAAACAAAGAAGTAACGTGTATTTAAATTTATTAATTACAATAGATATAATATATGGATACACATAATCAGACTGGAACATTGAACTTATGATCAAAGAAATCAAACTTACCAATTATAGCACGCATGGATGATGAGATCTCGTTGCCTTCGATTAAATTGCACTTGTTCCTTCAATTCCATGAATACGGTGTTGATTCCTTGGCTTTGAGTGGACACGAAGAATTACATTCCATCCATAGAAGCTCAATAGTTACACTTTGCGTTGACATTAATTTTAGACGTTATTAGTTTAAATGTTATAAATTAATAGTTTAAATGTTGTAAATTAATAGCTTAAATGTTGTAAATTAATAGCTTAAATGTTGTAAACTAATGGTTTAGATGTTGTAAATTAATAGCTTAAATGTTGTAAATTAAAGGTTTAAATGTTATAAATTAATAGCTTAAACGTTGTAAATTAATGGTTTAGATGTTGTAAATTAATAGCTTAAATGTTGTAAATTAAAGGTATAAGTGTTATAAATTAATAGCTTAAATGTTGTAAATTAATAGTTTAGATGTTGTAAAGTAATAGTTTAAACGTTATAAATTGATAATTTAATTCGTAAAAGATTTTCTTCGATCTTCACTGTACGGGAGTACACACACGAAAAAGCTCGCGTGCGTGTCGCATGTTCCTTATATAGCTGATTAACAAAGTCGTCGAAAGGTGACACAAACTGTAACGGTCTACTGTTGTCATAAAAGTTTTTCCCATTATAACGAAATCAAATTTAATAATTTTTTAATTTTTATCGTAAATTCACGCGTCCAACAATTTATTACAATAACCATTTTTATAATTTTAATAGTTTTTACAAGTTGAAACTAAATTTGCACTTCTGTGATACTAGTTTTTGATTTAGAACTATATTAATTTAGATAGAATGGCAGTTTATGACGAAAATAACTGTACTATTATAATCAAACGGTACAACTATTATAAATTAAGAGCATAATTATTTTTAATTAGTGGGAGTATATCGTTATACATTAATAGTATAATTGTTAAAAATTAACGGAGTAATTGTTTTAGATTATTAACAAATTGTTATAAATGAATAGCGTAACTATTATAAATTATTAGTTTGTTTGTGATAAATTAATAGTTTAACCGTGAGAAATTAATAGAACAAATGTTCTAAATTAATAATTTAAATGTTACAAGTTAATAATTAAATTGTTACGAAGTAAGTAAAAGTTCTATTTCGATCTACACGGTAGGCAAATCGAGGAAAAACGAGCTCCCGTACGAGTCGAAGTTCTTTATGCACTTCCTACAAATCGTAAAGAAGAAGATCATGATATTCATTTTGCAAAAGAAATGGTACATTGAATATCGAATCTGCTTAAAAAGTTAAAATCCATAAGTATAACGAACATATAACGAATATCTCATTTTACTAATCGAGCTTACGTAATGCCACACTCGAACGTAACAAGAATATTCAACTCAGTGATACTGATAAATATCGATAGAAAATTCCGAATAGAGCTAAAAGACCGATTAATTAAATGTCGTAATACTCGTAATTTCGGTGAACTCGAATTAATTCGTTCGTGGACAAGTTTCAGCCTTCATTTTCATATTGGCTGACGTGCATGTCCCACGCGACCAACAAACGAAATTACGAACTTCTGGTTAGCAGGGCCCGTAATGAAGCTGCCGGGGTGATTTAAGGCGAATTACACATCGTGTCGTCGGAAAATGGAACGCTTAACCCCGTTCCAGATTGTTACGTCTTGCAGTGCGCGACGCGGTACGTTGCCGTCTGCGATTTAGGCAATTCCCTCGACATCGAACAACTCGAACCACCCACCGAATACCGTTCGGCCAGCTTCCACGTAGAAATTGCTTGTTCGAATCCATCGTTATTTCCAGGACTTATCTCGCCACGAATTACACGCGCTAACAGTTAGATCAGAAATTAGAAATGTTTGATCGATTTTTAAAAGATTCGAAGTCCAGCTTCTTTGAGATTCGTGTGTGTAGTTCGTCCAGGATGTTCTATCGTTGAATACATATATTTTCGATTACGAATAATTTGATTTTTCACGTATATCGTTCTAACTAAAGCAACGAAGATCTCGAGAGCTTTAGGCATAAAATAGATGATGTAAACGCGTATTTGCGATATGGATACAAGGGAAATTGACATTTTATAAAATGGCTTGGTCTCTATACGATTGACTGTCATCCATTGTGCCTGTCCCTGTGCTTTATTGAAAATAAGCCCTGTGAAATGAATCCTTGGCCATAGGCGCGCGTCCAATGCATTACATTGTCGCCTGGCAGAATGAATCATGAGATGTATCGCTTCGGGCGAACGTAGTGCCTTTAAAGCGACGCGACGTCATAAATCAACGTTGATCCGCTGAATCGCTTCATCGATCAAACCAAGTCGTTAGAAATTTCTTTCTTCTTTTTTCTTAGCGGACGCGGCGTATATGTTTTATCGGGAATAAGTCGTTTCACCGGTAACTGTCACGAATATATCGAGAATTTCTGATCCTTCCGTTAAATAAACGAAAAATACGCGTTACCGTTACGATAAAAGCGTGCGTACAATAAAAATTGTGCGTACAATTAAAGTCATCAACAAGTTCGACAGGTGCGCGGATAATTGCTCGAATGCACGATATTGCAATTGGATTGTGGGTGGGCGTGCATTTTCCGCGCAATTAGAGGTAATGGCACCGTTAACTGTATTTCACGCGGTTAACTGTGCGCAGGTGTTAGAAAATATCGTCGATCACCGATAATCTCTCGTTTACGACATCGCAGTATCTCAACTCGGAATACAAACAACAAGATTAAACGCTGGATCGTTAACGGTAGATCTTTGCGTTGCAGAACGTCTTGTTTAACGTTCTACGAGTATTCGATCTGTACACAGATCAACAGGTTGAAGTTTTAATTCTTCTACACTCGGCCCAAGTAAGTAGAATTCGTTCCGCCAACGCGATCTAGCAGAGCTACTGTCAGCGGAAAGTATCGACAATTATCGATACACTCGCCTTTTGAAAAGAAACGGGAATACCTGTTGCTGCGAGTGAATAGCGAAAACAGCAAAAGTCACGAGACTCGGTTCGCGTTTCTTTATCTTCCCACGACCTGTCCTTCTCTCATCGCTGCTTATTGCTTAACGTCGAACGCTGCCCATTTTCTTCAAGCCTCTTTTCTATGGAAACAACGATGAGATATGTCGCTCGCTGTGATGCTCACCGTCAGACATCTGTACACGATGAAGTGCTTCGAACGAAGGTACTGTGATTAAACGTTAAAATCTATTTGTTGTTGCGAATCAACGTCGATAAAAAAAATGTTGTGACGCTTGAGTAAAACGGCTTACACAAAAAGTTCGAATTTAATCTACCCAGATTCACATCTACCGAGAAACATCGAATTTCTTCTTTTTAATCAAATTCGAAGCTGTTTGCAATATTCGATATCATCTGTAGAAATACCGGAACGAACGCGGAATAATCGAAGAATGGTAATTACGATGCAAATAGAAATTGATCATCGATCGACACGACGAGCCGAAAAACGCGCAAACATCCTGTTACATAATTTACAAATGCAAATTTCATCGCTGTTGCTCTGCTATTCGTGACTTTACCTGCTCCTTCTCCATATTTGTTTGTCACGCGTTCTCGTGGCAAGTGCAATTCTGCGTGCGTGAAATCTGTGAGAAAGTGGAAAACGCGATGAAAGCCGACGATGCACAGTCTCGTTTAGTTTCTGTTTTATCTTTCCATCTGGTTGTGCTAACAAGAATGGCGTATGCCGCGTGCTACGCGGTGAAACGAAGCTACGAATGAACGACACTTGTTTACATGCCGGTTCGCTTCCACTTCCGCTTCTCCGCCGGAGACTGTCGACTGCTTTCAGCGAGAAACGCGACACTTTCTCGAGTTTTCCCCGGGGTTCTCGGCTCGTTAGCAGCTCCTCTGATTTTCTACTTTCAAAATATCGATCCCACTTTCACGTTGAATCTTCGTTGTTCCATTTTCCCACCTTCGCTCGGTTGAGACTGGAAGAATAGAAACGGCTAGAGACTGGAAACTTGGAAATATTCAAAAGTTTGAAAGCTTTCGTAAAATTCAGAGGTGTTTCTTTGCAACGTAATTTTCTCTCAAATTATTTTATTTTTCCCTTAGAAGATAAGTAAAGTACATTGGACGGGGGTTGAAGAAAGAAAAGCGGCGGTGAGTAAAAGTTGCTCGTGAAAGACAACGTTGTAACAGAATGAGAAGTTTATTTGTCCCGTTCATTTGTTTTCCGGCGACTCCTCCACGGAGCAAGTTTGTCATGAAAAATTGTCGTAGTCTCGAGCTGCTTGAAAAATTGCTCTCGTATTCCTGTCTATCGCGAGCGTTACATCGCCTTGTGCCCTTCGAAAACCCACGCGTAGAATCCATCGATTTTATGAGACAAAGATTTGCATACCTTTGCCAGCGTGTTATAGAAAGAAAGGAAAGAAGAGAGATGAATATTACTTATTTACGGTGATTACTATCTGGAAACTAAAACAGTATCCGTGAATATGCTTATCGGGAAAACTCGTTCGTCTTCTGTCAGCTCGTTTATGTTTTTGTTGGTCGACCAAGTTTTTTCCACCAGTGATAAGCGGAACATGGCGGGGAAATAAATTCGATTCGATCGCGATAACGTCTGCGCGGAAACGAAGCGCGCGATGGTCCTCTGAAACGGGTAGATTTCTCGGTTTTCGAAGTTTTCGGCTATCGCCGAGTCACCGCGATTCACGATCATTTGTTTGAAAGCGTGAAACTTTAGGCGATCGATTTGAACAAAGACGTTCGTTTCTGAAGCAATTTCTCCCACGATGTCTCCAATTTGAAGCGATTTGTTGCCTCGAGTCGTTTCAATCCGAGGTCATTGGTAACAATTAGAGGACGCTTTATCTCGTTGTATTTCATATCGATTGCTTTCTTTCCAGTAAAGGAAAAATGCGAAAGTTTACTTATCTCGTTTAATTGGTCTCTGGTCTGCAGACTTTTCAGATCCCAGTAATAGATAACGAACGATAGACAACTTTTATGAATCAGCAAATTATCACCAATCTACCAACAAGCATCTTGCAATCGTTTTAATTATTTCCCTTTTGATCTGAATCTGCAGCTTATGAACGACGATCAGAGTATCGGAATTAGAAGGAATTAATTAAAACTTTGAAAATCAGCCTCGCAATCTTTCCTACAAGGACATCGATCGAAAAAGTCCATCGAGGTGAGAAATTATATTTTACGCGTCCGTTTCAAACGAGAGCTCGATATTCAAAGCCAAATCAAAGTACCAAAAATTCATACAAAACAATGATTTTTACAGTCGTGTTTATAATGCTAGTCCGCGTGGAAATTTATATCAACGTACGTTACGTTATATTTACATACGTGTTTGCATACCGTAATTGGCGATCGTCGAGAAATTTTCGACCGAAACTTCCAACCGTCCTGTTCCTCCTGGTCGATCCGTCATTTCGCTTTAATCCAACGAGGGCAAGTGTGACTAATAGGAAATTTCGTGCGAGACACTCGATCGGAATATCCGGCTGCCCTCGTGGCACATGTCTCCCCTGCTCTGCCACGGTATCAATAAAGATTACCACCAGCGAGTTAGACAGCCGGTGAAAGGAACGGATTACTGGCGAACAGCTAGGAATTGGTTATCGATCGATTTCTTTCGGCCGTTTATTTTCGGCCGCAAACTTTGCGCCAGAGATGGAAAAGCGGAGGGCCAAGAGGCTCGCTCGCCATCGAAAATCCTTTTCGTTCTATCGTCGTCACTTTATGCTCGTTAGACGACTGATTACAGGAAGAGAACCTGTAATGGATTATCGAGCGATTTTTTTCTATGTCGCTAGTAGCCGTCGACGTTATCCTTGTTACCATTTTTCAGTAGAAACCACACGTTTCTATGTTCACGAAAAGAATCATTCTGGTCTTTTGTTTATCTATTTTTTTTTTTTTTTTTATTGGTAAAAGCAATTTATAACCCGTCACTCGTTAAAAGCTTTCGTGCAGCTCTTTGTAACCTCTTTGTAACGATCATTTTTATTTCCATTTCAATTTGTTACACCGTAATTGGCGAAACAAAGTTTCAAATGGATTGTAACAAACGGATTAAACGAGCGTTTTTTCCTCGCTGACAGTCGGATTCATATTTGCGCGTCTACGAAATGTCATAAACACGATGTTTTACCATTGACTTGTCACTTAACGGATTGTAAAAACCACGAGGATGGGCTTTAACGATCTTCCCCGACAGCGATATGCCCCAGCGTCGCTTTATCGATCTTCCTTCGGCTTAACTCGCTTTAGATCTGACTCGGTTAAAGTGCACCGAGCGACAACCTCCTCCGACGCTTGTTCGCGCGAAATGGCCGCTGCAACGCGCGACGCTGACTTTGCGCGCGATCGCCAGTTCCTTTCACGAACGATCGTTTCATCCTTCGAGTCGACGCCTTTTACAGCGGCGAACGCAAAACGATGTAGACTTGCGAACGACAGCAACTTTAATCAGCTGGAAAACTCGCTTCTGCAGGCATCTGTCACTCGTCAACCATCACGACCATGACACACGCTTGCTCCAAATTGCTGTTTGAAAGGGTTGATCGCGAACGAATTTTTTCAGTTTTTCACGAGACCGTGTCGTGTCTGGGTGACAAAGATTTTAGTAAGACGCGAACTGCGCGCATGGAACGTGTCGTGTGTCCTAGAATATGCAAATTAAATCGGACGAAGTATAAATATCGGATAGAAAGGGGGTGGAAAATGGAGGAAAGACAAACGCGCGTGGCTTCTATATATATATATCTTCAGAAGATAGACATCGCGCGATCAAACGGAACGTAAAACGTCAGTTTTATCGAACGCGATAGATTTCTCGATGTTTGTTGCGTGATCGCATAACGGAACCTGGAACCGAGCTTCCTTATCGATGGACACACGCTACCGTCCTCGATGGTCGACTAGAAGATTAATTTTCAACGATGTTTTCCTTCTTTCGTTCGAATTAATATACATAATCCATGACTGCAGTCATCGCTTCTAAACATCGCTGTTCAAATCAATCTTTCGACCCACATACCATTTCGTCCCCATTCTAAATCTGAAACTACGATCTTGAAACTAAACCTTGTCCCAGTACCTAAACTGTCGACATTACTCGAACAAGAGCGGCCTGATATCGTCCGCAAATTGCACCTCTTTGCGCGTTCAACGATTAAAATAAATATCAAACGTCGCACATCGCTTTGTTCGCCGACTCGCGTTTCCCTGAAAGCAAACGTTCGCCGTGACAAACCACGCGATCATTAAGCGTGGTCGTTTTGAGAGCCACGGCAAACGAGTACGTATATTTCTCAACAGTTTCCGAGGCAAGGATGGAGCAGGAAAACCGTCTAAGGCTGACTTTCCGCAGCAACGAACTTCCGTTGGACGTGGAACGTTTCTATGACGATGTAGCACAGCTGGAGGAAAACAGATTTCTCGGTGGAAACACACGCCAAAGACGCAACTGGAGACGAATCGAGCGAGCCTCGGTGATTTTATTACCTCTGCAAACAACCGAGCGATTAAATCTGTTTATCCTTCGCGTGCAGCCGTAAGGTGCGACGAAGATTGCGTCGAGACAACTGTTACGTAGGATTTATGGCTGTTGAAGAAGCGGCTGAAGATCGTGTAACATAGGGTGAATTTAGAGGCGCCTGGGATGTTGCTGAAACTTGTTTTTGTGACTCGTAAATAATACCGGCGGATAAAAATAGCGGAATTCGCAAGATGAATATTTTTAGTGCGACATAAAGTGGAGAAAATTGAAGAAAATCGGGCAACGTAGAAACTGTGGGAATCGACGAATCCAAAAATTCGACGTAAAAGCAACACCTCCTGGTCTACGTCTGAACGTGACTTTACTGGATCGATAATTCCAGCCGGAGGACTCTGCTTTGGACAAGAAAGATTCGGTGTCGAGATGCGAGGTGGTAAAAGTGGTGTCTCTTAAAAGATTATTTGGAAAAGGAGGACCTTTTAGAAAAATACTCGTAAAAAAATCCCTCTGTTAAAGTAACATAGCGAGAACAAGAAAATAGGAGAATATCCTCTAGTCACGCGATTGATAAAATATTTATTTCTTCGACAACTCACGAAACATCTATTTCGATTTATTACGAAACAGCTATTTTATATCGTCGTTTAACATCAGAATGAGACGTTCGTATTGAAAAATCAATAATCAAGTCCGTGCTGGCAAGAATATTCATCCAAGCATCGTTCGTAAGAAAATTCTTCCGTGCAATTCTTCGGATAACTTGTTGCTTTAATTCATTCGAAACAGAACATTGCCGCAGCGTAAAAGTAGACGGAAGGCAACGGTTCGTTATTTATTCATTCAAGAATGATCGAGCGACCGTATGCAGACGCGGGAGTATTCGCGCTGGGAAACGGGGTCGCGTAGATCGGAATTTATTTATCCGGAAACGCAGCGAAAATTCAAGGGGGGCAGAATCTCATTCATCGAAAAGTACGGAATAAAATGCTGGCGTTCGTGCAGAAATTGCACGCGTTACATCGTGTCACGTTTGTATCGTTCATATCCAGAAGAAAAATGCAGGTACATCGATGTCAGAGACTCGATTCGTCGCTTACGAATCGCGTTTGCGTATGAAAATAACATCGATGGCCCGAGAGTTTCGAAACTACTGCGTTGGTTATTCGAAAAATTACGAAAACAGATCGATCTTATTGCCCTATGAAAGAAGGATAGAGGTGTCGGAAAGGCGAAAGAACGATCCTTATCGTGTTCACTGCAGATTCAATTTTTATTATTTACGTTATATGCGAACAAACGATTTTCGTCTGAAACGTATCTTCATATCGGGAAACTTTACGCGAGTATTACGTTTTATCGCGAACGTTTTGCTTTCGAATATTTTATGGCTTTTAATTTGCATTCCACGTTTCCAATCCGTGCCGATATCGTACATCGTAGAAATCCTATTCCGAATATCCGATTTATCTAAAAAATGGAATTCAAAGGAGAGGCAAAATTAAATTAGAAATATCAGTTTGATACGTAGATTCGTGCTGCAAAGGAAGTCGACCTTCGGGCGACTAGTTACAATGGGACTTGGTGGAAAAGGGTTAAGGGAGGAGGTCCAATTACTTACGCGCGCTCCCTAGGCAAATAGGAACGCCGTGCTGCTTGTTCCGCCATTTTCACGGACCCTCGTCGAAAGACAAACAACGAGACGAGAGGCACGAGGACAACGTTGCACGCGGGATAAAATAAAATTCCTGTCGTACGACGAGGTCGCAAGTTACTGGAAATTTCCATGGAAAACGCACTCGAAGGAAACTGCAACAAAGTTGCCACAGGCGTGATTAAAACGAAGACTTGTAATTCCCTGGTGCAAGGGTTATTAATCGTACGAAAAGAGAAGGAGACGATGTTACTAAGTGGCGAGAAACTTGTGTCGCCGTTGCGGAACAACCGCCGAAGTAATGGGATAGGGAAGTCCCAGTGTGCATTATTAAAAAGGTCAATCTCTTGGTAAAGTTCGGTCGACGGGGCAAACAATGGATACTTTACCTTTCGACGAAAGGGAAATTTCAGGGATAAAGATTGTTTCGACCATTCGCGGAGAGACGCGATCGCGAGGAAGCACGCCAACGGCAGTCGTAACGAATTTCCGTTACGATTACATAATCGACGCCGCGAAATGATCGATCCCCTGTTTCGGTTAGGATAATAGAGGTAATTTAATTGAATAAGACACTGATGTAACAAGTTATAAATCTGTTGCGACACTCAACTAACTAGCGACCAGTCAGGCACAACTGATCGGTTGGTATCGCGAGCCTTGAACGTTATTAGCGTCCAAGGTGAAGGATTATAATAAATGTAAAGAGCGAGGTTTAGTTCACCTTATTTGTTCCACTCGATACTCTGAATACAACTGTCTTTAAGTTCACTGGATTCCATTAAATACTCTGACTGAATACTGTTATATGTTGACTCTTAGAATACCGATGCAAGAGTGTCTCTTGGTGATGTTGCTGTCGTAGAGAGAAGTTCGTGGTGGGTGTGTCTCAAATCTGTTACTAACCGATCATTGGGTAAAGACGTGTAGCGGCACGCGAGCAGGATAAATGCAAATCTTATTGTTGTTTTGTTTCGGAGTATCATGACCGTTAGGTCACAGGTATTGCAAGGAGTAATGAACTCCGAGCAAAACAATGTCGCCGCTACTTTCAACCGTCAAACGCAGTCGCCGCTAACAATGTCGCCGCTACTTTCAACCGTCAAACGCAGTCGAGTTCAAACTTTCCGACTGTCCCCTGGCCAGTATAAATAAACAAGCGAAATGACGAGCGAGAGAGCAGCGATTGCAGCGTAAACATACCGACGCATCATAGTGTATACGGAGTCTCTTGACACGCGCGTATTTATTTCGATAAATTATTATACCTGGACTTGTGCTTTGTGTCAAAGTATATCTTTAATAAAGTGCTCACGACATATAGACCGTTATTAGCGATATTTGAATAAACTCATCTTCTACAGACGTATGTTTGAGGATGGGCTGGCCGCCTTCATAAAGGTTCGCGCACGGGTGACCTTACACTTGGGGAAAACCCGCGTGTCCGGTCTTCCTGAGATGTACCATAAAATAAAGAAGTTTCGTGCCTTATGAGTTTTTTCCGTGAAGTCCTAAAGTACCTTGACTGTACAATAGGCCCACTGTTTATGGTGGGTCCGCACTAGGGTAGCGTAGACCCTTGACGATCGTCCTGCCCGAGGATCGCATCTGGTTCACATAAAGCGTCGCGGTACCAGGCGGTCACTCCGAATCCCGAACAAAATCACAGTTTATTTCAACAACTTGTAAAGAAGATAGTTACGCTGGTGCGTATGTATAAGATAAGTAAGTGACTGATCTACGGATGTAAACCCGGTTAAAAGAAAGTCGACTGTTTGAAAGATGGAAAAGCAGTGAAGTTCGGTGACGATGCTGTGGCGGAGGAAAGCTAAGGATGGGTGTGTCTAGCGCACGGGACCATCGGATTTGTTGATGACGATTTTGGCTAAGAGAGCGAGGGAAATAGGCTTCGTTGTTAATTGGTTATTTGCTATGGTGGTGGGTTAGGAAGGATCCTAACCGTCCTCGAGATAAAGTTGCTGGTGGGAGGCCTCATACGTGAGAAAGGCAACTTTCCCGTGTCAACCCGTGGTGGACAATAAACTTTAGGAAACAATTCAGCGAAAGAATATCTGTTCGGTCCGAAGGACCTTGACTCCTGGAGGAAATTCCTGAGATTTATGGAGGATACTTGAGACTATCGAGGGTACGTAGTAAGGACGTAACAAACGTAGGAACAAGTTTACTACTAGTAGTACGAGTTTAGATTACTATCGCAATAGATGGACTTTGACTCTCAAGATCTTCGGTACGATATTTTTATTATCGATGTTATCGTTATCTAACAATATCGTTTAATGTTACGAAATTTAAACGCCAAAATTGACGCTTACATGCCGAAAAAGAAAATGAATTGCTCTACAGGAAAGTTGGTTGTTCCGTAAAATCTTATTGGCCAAGAAAGGATAGCAGAAAGTCGAATGTAAGAGGAGAAAGAATCTTCCGGATGCACTTTCCACGAACGACCGTCGCAAAGAACTCTCAATTACGAGATTCCCACAAAAGTTTCCTTTCTCCATTGTACAATAAAAAATCCTCCAGCATTCTGTATGTTCTATACGGAACCGCTCTCCACACACAGCCAACAGTCATCAAAATATCTAGAATGACGCCCTATGAAGAGAAAAAATTCCAATTTGCTAGAACAACGTTAAAGATTCATTAAGTGTCCTCTATTTGTCCCTGGCTTACTCCATCCACGTTTCAGGCGGTAAAGCGACCTGACGCAAAAGAACAAAATACGCGAGAGATTAAAAATAATGGCAACGGAGAACCGTGTACGCTCTATCAAGGAGAGAAAAAGGTACAAAGAATAAAGCAAGGGTAGGTTATATTATGTTCCGTCGGTCGGTGAAAGACCTTCTGGAAGGGGTGAGCGAGTTGCTGGAGAGCAAACTAATAGTAAATAGGAGAGAACGCGCACGAGAAATTATTCCGCGCGCGTTGAAAGATGCATTAACTTCCTTCTCCGCTTCCTTTCTACCCCATAGTCGTCCGTCTTTCTCGACTCTTTGGCAAAGATAAAGAGCCTGGGCTCTCTCGTCGACGAGATGGGTGGGTGTACTTTCGTGAGGAAAAGGAGCAGAATGTATAGGATGTCACCTGTTCAAAGCGGCCTACCAGCCACAGCTATTTCCGTTCTCCGTTATTTAAATAGCATTTGCATTCGCGCGTCGTGCCTCTCTGGTCACCTTCGCCCTTTGTGCCACGTGTACGCGGAAAAATATCATTTGGCCGCGTTTGCCGAAGAAATCACGAACAGCAAGCAACCTTTCGTTGCTACTTTGCCTCGCGCAGAAAAGACAAAATTTTCATCTCGACTTAATTACGAACCTCTTCTTTGAAGATACTTCTTGAATCGGGTAAAACAAGCCGAAGGCTGTTTCAAGGGAATTAATGAAAGATAAGTAGGACGAAGTTGGAAATGTCTTGTTGATTCTGAAATTATCAAGATAAGAGGATGAACGTGCGTAATGTGTTTCTGTAGGAGAAACGTTACTCAACGAAATTTCTTTGAAATGGAATCGGAGAGATTTTCGAGAGTTAAAGCAGAAGCCAGCTGCGGTGGCCTCGTTGCTCGAGAAGAAACCGCGTTTGCTGTATTTCCACGGAGAATAGCTTTCACATCGGCATAAAGGACGCTCCATTCCGCGGTGAAATACGAAGCGACGAAAGTAATCTCTTGTTCGCGGCGCGGCGTGTGCAAATAATTGAAAGAAATTGGCTGAGTCTGCGGTATCGAAACGGAGACAAAGGGCGACGACACTCTGAACTTCTTAAAACCTCGCTTTAGCAAACAGAGGTCGTGTTTGTCGCGTAGTGAAATACTCGCAGATTTCCAGCGGGAATTCGCCGGGCAAACACCTCGAAATGTCACTGGACGAGCGAATATTGTTTGAAAATCAGCTTGCATCGTTGCCCTGTGGAAACAGCTGTCGCGAGTAAAATGTTCAAGGGACAAGCTGCGTTGCAGCTGGAAGCGAGGAAAGAGGTAAACGACTTCTTGAAATCTTCGAATAAGACGCGAGGAGATGGTGTCAGGAAGCTCGTTTCGTGTCGCTTGTCCAGGAAATCGCGCAGATAGAACGTAGAACGGAGCAAAAATTCAATAGAGAGAGGAGATTTGATCTCCTCTGATCTTGATTCTTTTTCACCATAAACTTGTAAAACGTGCTTTGCTTAAAAATATGCAAAAAGTATCGCAGGCGAATTTCACGAGAGCGAACAGAAGAACTAAAGCAAAATATCTTCGATGATAGTAGCACGGCGAAGATAGACGAACGTTCGAGATAAAGTAGCTACGGTAGACTACGGTAGATAACAGCAACGACTGAACTGTCGCGATAGACCGGATCGTACGAAAAGCAAAGGACTGGAAAGGAAAGATACGAAAGATAAAAGAAAGTAGAAACGGAACGAAGAAAACAAATGTAGAGAGTCTATATGGAAAATCTTCTGCAAAATCGCCATTGGTATTCTGCGATGTCCAACCACGGTGGTTGTCCGCTGCAAAATGTGTCCTGATCCCGTTTGCATATGCAGCATGCCAGCACGGTGATACGTCAACATTCTGACAGGAACAGAGCCGAAGCAAACCTCAGCTGCGGTTCTGTTTGAAATCCTGCCGGGCAATGGCGATTTGCGATTCGAAATTGAATCGATCGTCGGAGAAATTCGTGATCCTCCGGCGACTTGCACGGCATCGCCAAGGAACGCCGCAGGGAATTTCACGTAGAGGGTGGCAGGGTGAAAGATTTACGCGGCCTGAATCACATTTATTTTCGCCGTGACTTCGGTGCTTGAACCGAGCGCGCGACGAACATGCCAAACTGCGTCAAAACCTGTGTGCAATAACGTGCATACGTTTGTCGGAACGTTGCATGCTGTTGTTTCCGGTTTTCGGAGCGGCGGAAGAATCCTAAAAAAATAGGGTTAGTGGAACGCGACGCGGAGTATTGTATAAGTATAGCGAAATATTATAGCGCTACGTAGTATCGTCGTAAACTACGTTCTCCGGAGACTCGCAAGCGTAACTTTTATATTTTCGTTTCTCTGTATGCTACACACGCATAACGCTGTTTCTTCGTCCTTTAGTATGGTTTTATGGTGCTCGTGGGTGACCCGAGAGATTTAGTAGGAATTTTATAAATACAAGCATGGATGATACGATGATAAATTCGAGCGCACAATTCTCCCTCGAATTACAACGCTTAAATGACTTTCAAGACTCTCCACGAGAATTTCCAACACTCGTTATCTTCTCAACTTCTACATTATTTTTCAAACGTCGTGCTCGTTTCGATCGTTCTTGCTGATTGCCAAGCTCGTGCTCCTTCTTTTACAAGCATCGCTAAAAATTACGATGCTGTGCAAACTGCAGCCGTAACGAGACTGTAAGGTTCTTACAAGTTGAGAGATATCAGAGAAATTATATTATTATTAATGTATAAATTACAAAAGGCTGATAGCAAGTAACCCAAGGATATAACTATAACGACGAGTTGAGACGAACAAGAGAACGAGCTTTGCATATCCATCGCGTTTCATCCTAAATCAATCAGTACCATCTCGTCCGAATTATCGATCGAGTCCTTGTTGCGATTTCGGTTTCAAATCCTGATCGGCTTTCCATCGCATTCGAATTACCTTCAAACAGCAATTACTCCGATCGACGAATCGCGAACCTAACCGTGGAAGACTCTCTCGGCGAATCGTATGCACTCGAGCTGCAACCTACTTGCCACTTGGATTATTAATCATCCGCCACATGAGAATTGACGCGCATTAAATCGGCACATTGAACGTTATCAGGTAGCGAATAAACGGGTGATAGTTGAAGCGTGAAATATCGACGGTATTTTCCATTATTTAGAATTAAACGTATTAAAATGGAATTTATCGCGCGCCTCGTTGTTAAAAGTTCTCTCGAATGCGATATTACATTTAAATGATTACTCCTAAATTTAATAACGTCGTCGTATTTTCTACGGACCTTTACAAACTTTATATTGTCGTTTATTTTTAACTACATACGGTGCTTTGCCAGCTATTTTTACTATACCAATGCACCGTATTTATTCGCTGTAATAATGAGCGACAATTTCAAACAATACCAGCGAATTACTTTTTCCAATAAATCGATTATCGTAAGATTCTTTCAAGCCGCGACTGTTTCTTCTTGTTTCTCGAATATTTCAAGCAACGATCTTGAAACATTCTTAACCTTCCCGACGTTTTACCGCCTTTGACGACTCGTCGAGCGGAGATTTTCCTCTCGCGTTTCTCACGAAACGATCAGAAAAGTGTTATTAGCGAAACGAGCCACGACCAACGATCTTCCACTTCCGCTCCGAAGAAATGGATGTTTTCAGATAAAGTAGGTCGAAGTTCGCCGTTCAGAAGCGTGAACGATACGCTCGACGATCTTTCTTCGTCTCCTGTGATCGTTCTCGACTGCCTGAGCATGAATCGTGACCCTTTCGGCAGCTTCTCGAATTTATCGCGTCGTTCGATTTCACCAGCATCTGTTTCGTCGGTGTTCGCGGAAAAATTCCGCGAAACAATGGCAAGATATGTAAATGAGCGGAACAATGGAACAATGAGAACACAGGGATGCTAAGGTTCGGCTTCTGCGTTCTAACTTTGGAATAGTTGGCCGAAGAAATTGCATTAAGAAGAATTGCACAAAACGAAATGGAAGAATATTATGTCGTGGACTTTCTAGTTTGTTGCTTTTGTCCTGACCTTTGCCACTTGGAATCTGCTGCAAAGGATTGAGAAAAATGCGTGGTACGAAATAATACGTAATACGTAAAAGTTTCCCGATAGCGAAAGAACGTAGTATAATTACATCGGGCTCTCTCGATCTCGAAAAGGAAAGTCAGCATTACGTGGAAGTATACTTTGCGAAATGGTAGTACGAGAGATGATTCGTTTGAAATAAAGAATTTTAATCTTTCACGTTGCCTCAAGCTCCTCTGGAGACCCTGAAACAAGGCACTCTCACGGTAATGCACAGTTTTTTCCTCGAGTTAAGGTCCCATCAAAGATCCCTGGCTTTATCTTATGAAAAGACGCTGGCTAGAAAATCTTCAGCTCGTCAAAGAACGTAATATCGCGTTGCAGGAGATGCTTCGCCCTGCTGCCGCACCATTTTACGAGTTAACGGGCTAGTTTCGGTAAATATGAGATCGGTTTCTTCAAACTAAATTAAGTTAGCGATGAAAGAAAAATTCTTAATTAAATGATACGAAACATTCTTCCTTCTCCGTTCCGTGCTTTACCATACTTTCCTCCGTGACAAATGAAATACTCCACATTCGAATACTCTATACATCCCTGCAGAAGCTATTTCAGTAATTGAAACAAGTTTTCCGGAACAATAATCGTAAAGTTACACACCTTAAATGGCAAAAGGTTCGAAGAAACGTTAGAAAAAAGTTTTCAATTTCACACGCCACGATAGTACTTTTGTAAAAGAAAGAATTGGCGTGGCGATTTTAGAAAGCGAAAGTTAGTGGAAATCTACTGGAAGAGACTGACGTGCAACGCGTAGACCGGACAAAATGTTAATTGAAAACGAAGTGGATCACGCAAACGTTAGCACAGACGATGAAAGGAACGATCAATCTCGAGGCGATCCCTCGCTTGCATAGCGTCGTGCACGCGAACAACCGCCATCGCGACGATTTACGCGATCGACGACGCCGACTTGGCTTCGGCCGTTGGCGTCGTTCCGACGCGATTTTTGTTACGCCTGTGAAATATTTCAGCCGCTCGGAACGATATTTATCGTGCCTCTCTCACACGGTTTACTCTTCGGCGGGGTTCATCGTGGAAGATTCAATATTTTCGTTTACGACGGTCGTGTAAATATTTGCTATGCTCTCGGGCGCTCGTGACGAGAAAATGAGTTTATAAATCGGTATGGCTGTCGTTTAAAAATGTACTTTTCGCGTCTCTCGCGTTTGTTTGCCGAGTTAACGTCGTTTCATCGAATTTATTCGCGTCACAATCGAGTCACGCGGATTAAACGACAAATAACGGTGGTTTTTAGAATCTTTCTGGGTTTGTGCGTTCGAGAGAATTACAAATTCCTCGTACTCACTGTTACTGGTAATAAACTGGTATTTTAAAAACGACGATGAGATTACTCAACGAAATGTATCAAACTAAATAAGACAATACGCGACTATGCAAAGTTTTTCACGTTGATCGTTGATAATTCTAGACAAAAACAATGTACAGCGTAGATTATGGAATGGAAACAGCGGAACATTCGTTTGCGTAGATCAGAATCCCTGCATTGTTGAAACAAATACACCATGTGGTCGTACGACACAGAGAGAAAGCTCTTAATTTTCCTACAACACAACGACAAAGAGCCATTTAAACGGCGAAGGCTCGAAATGCACCGACGACAATCACGTCGCGACGAACAATAAAATTTGAAACACTGGCCGATGCTTATTCCACGCGTTATCATCGACGACACTGTTGGTTTCCTCGTCAGCGTCGATGATCGATATTCCACGAGAGTATGTCATTTCCAGCACGCGACAAGCATTTCCAACGACACGGTGAACGACGCCGTCGCTGCGATCTGGCAGCGTTATCGTACCGTGCCGTCTTTCGGAACGGAAAATCAATTCATCAAGAGGAGTCTGGCGGCGCGAGGAGACTCCCGCTGGAGACACGTGTCAAAATATCTCCAAGACCTAACAAAAAAACCAAGTAGTTAGGATTTTTAATCGAATTTTATTCTAAAAAGCCCCAGGCCTTTCAAGTACTAATTAAGTGCTTATCGTTCCTGTCGCCGTTAATTTATTCCGCCATTATTTTAATGAATATGGCCGGGAATTTTTTAAGAGATTAAACCCTTTGCACGACCAATAAACGCTCTTTTCTTTTAATACGTTAATGGAACAGTTTATCGTACGTTGTACGTAGAAGAGTGGAATATATCTAATGGAAGGTAACTATCTTTTGCTGGGAAAAAAGATGGAAAATACCAAATTCACAGTTATTTATACGATATTCGATTAAGATCTATCTAAAATTAATAAACGCGTGACTTCAGGTATCGAGTCTATTCGAATAAAAATTTCGTTGCTTTTTCTCCTCCAACTCCTTGCTATTTCTATCGTTCATTCGTGCGAACTGAGGTGTAAAGTCAGTGGGCTGTTCGCATAGGATGTTAATAATGCAAGAGTTAAATCGTGCTGACCTTTCTGCACTCGCGACAAAAGAGATTTACACCGAGGGAAACTAAAAAGATATACGTGGATTTATATATTATTAGTAGTATGGTGGACGAAAGGCCTAAGACATCGGTATCACCCGGTGGTGAACCATAAACGATGTCGCGAGAAAGCCGAAGTGCCAACAGGCTCAAAGATGTGTCGTCAGTCCTTCGATCGAATAGTTACGCGGAAAATCCACTGCGTGATCCTGGCCACGAGCGGTTGCGGGACACGTGCGTGGTGAGGCTAAGACAAAGGGAGAAAGACGAATTAACAGTCAATGTTAGTTGAGAAGTCAGGAAGTGTGAGTTGAGAAGCCAAAGAGAAGGAGATAGAATTGCTAGTGTCACGTTGGAGACACAAGAAATCACGAAACCGATAGATCGCCGGTGATCTCCTCGCGTCGCGGTTCGAACGTTTCACGAATAAGGTGAAGAAATTGAACTTTATATATGATAACAGAATTTATTGTGCAAATCCAATAGAGTGACGGTTCAAACTGTTACAACAGAATGATTCAAAGCGTTACAAGAGACTGGATCAAAATGTTTTAACCGACTGGGGCGAGCGCTTATTTTGGAGCGTTTCCTCTGGAGGGACAAAAAACGAACAAACAGTGGTGAAATTAGACGTGAGATCAAAAGAAAGAAAATGGAAGAATATCTTAAGAGGTAAAAAATACGTTTCGGTTGGGTCAGCGTTCGATGGAGAAAGTAGGATGATCGAATATCGGCGAGCGAAACGAAAGTTCCAGGATGATACATGGTCTGTGGAAAAGACGGGTGAGCAAGGGCAAAGACAGGAACGATGTTTCAACAGTTTCGTGGCAGAAGGCCAGGGCAACCGGGCTACAACATTACCATACGTTACTCCGTTCGTTGCATCCCCTGTTTTCCTTGCGTATTCCTCCATACACCGTAGCGGATGCAACTACACCGGCCTCAAAACCTGACGACAGTTTCCGCCAGAATTCCAATGTACTCGACGAACCGTACCTCGTTCCATCTTTCGTCGTCCATCCTCGTTTTGGAAGCTTACCAAGGCAAATTGACGCTTGTTACTTCTCGCTTTCGAGATTTCGAAAATATCAGGAAATTCTCTTTTACCAAATTCTCGCTTACGTAACGCGTCAGGATGTCAGGCGCAACGCGAATCCGCTGAATGGATCTCATCACAGCGTATAAATGTTTCCTTCGTACTTGTTGCGATTTGACACAGATTGAATTAACCCCGAAATTTGGCGCGGGTGTTGCTCAAATATTTACAAGGATTTATCCTGTTCCGCGTGTATTTCGCGTGCTTCGATCCCATCTGCTTCCGATCTCCAGAGGATTCTGATGGTTGCGTTGGATCGCTTTCAACGAAGCGAACGAGTCTGTCCGCGTTTGCTCGATCTCGGTTGTCGGAATAAATTCAGCAGTAGACGTTGCAACGACTTGGGCACGACGGAGGATGTAGGTCGAGAAACAGAGGCGAACGGAGTTCGTAAGCGACGTTCCAGGTAATCGATCATGTTTTAAAGGTAGAACGACGACGACAGGGATGGTACCGCGAGTTCTAATTGCCTGAGTTCCGTTTTTAAGCCGAGACGATTTTCGAAGCTTTAATACAGAAACAAATTTATTCTGGATTTTTTTTCCATTCTATCGTTCCCATGTACTCGACGATCGCAAGTATTTAGTATCACCGACGAGTCGTTATCCATTGGAAAAGTATTAGGTTACTCGAAAAGTGCGTAGATCTCTGTAAAACGATGAAACGTTCGAACAAACACTGCTCTTGATCGACGACTAAAAAGAATGAAAAATCTCGTATCAACGATACGAGATTTCTCTTCTATTTCTCTTGTATTCGGTGATTTGTACACGGGAAATTTTGAATCGTAGCTACGATGTTCACTTATAGCGTACGTGTTCTGATTCATAAAACGATAGTCCCTTCACAAATTGCCTCGTAAGTCGCTGTACCGATCGATATGGCAGCGTGACGAATATTCCCTTCGTCGGGAAGGGATCCATTTCGCCATCCTAAAAGCAGAGCCCAACGACGTACACGGGCTGTCCAGGAGTCCCGCAAATGGTGCCGCCGGGAAACTCGGCGAGTGTACCTTCCGCCTGGCGGTTCTTGATCGTAATAGACCCTTGTGGGTGTTCAAAGCACAGTTACCAAGTATCGGTCGTTCTCTCCACCGAGCATAAAGGGAATCCCACGACCTTGTCAGCAGATATTGCGTGGAACGTCCGACCATTTCCGCTTCGAAACAAACGGAACACCGACTACAGTCGATAGTTAATATACGAATAGTTCGATCATTCGCTCTCAATATGTCGTATTCGAAGGATTGGCAATGCTTGTATATAGGAAATAGTTGTTCGTATAAGATTACTATTTCGGTATCGAAGTCACACGACGCGATGTTCATTTTCTCGTCAAACGAATTCTTTCTTTCTATCAGTTACATTCTTCTTTCCTTCAATTACGTTCTTTCGTTGTTTCGTTCAAAAGTATTAATTTCGCGACAAGTTAGAAAGATTAAATTCCAGAAAGAACCGTGTAAAAGGAAGGTTTTTCCCCTGTGATATTGCTAAGAGCGTAGCTGGCTGGAAGTGCGCGCGATTTCTACAAACTCAAACGTTTAAACCGCCATTCAACGAATTACGTATGTATCGTACTTCGTCATTATCACAGCTTTTAATGAAACGAAGCTGGGTCAGTCTGGTGGCTATAATTCCGGCGCGTTAACCTAAAGCGCGTTTTCGGAAACTCTACCCACCGCGTTATTCACCGGGTTTCGCAAAACGTCGGGGCTATTTTCGTGCCACGGAAAATGAATATTTCCCTTACTAACGAGCGCTGCGATTCTCGTCCACAGAATCACTCGTGAAAACTCAAAACAAGTGGAAAAAGAAACTCGAAAAATAGGAATACAAGAAGGAAAGGCGGAAGAACAAAATGAGGAAAAATACGAAACAGATAGAAGAATAAAAATAAATTCGGCTTTCGTGGAAAATTCAAAGGGATCTGCATTTTCGAGGCTGGAATCCGCTCGGTTCGATCGTGAACGAGATTAATCGTTCTTGCTGTGGCTGAAATCGAGCGAACGAGATCAAACCGATTGACGACCAAACGAATCAAGCTCTCTCTTTCTTTCTTTTCTATCTCCCTCTCGTTCTCTTCTTCTCTATATCGAGCCAAATAAATATTCATCGTGCATACAGCAAGGGATGCGCGATCGGGTTGATCCGATTGGCCGAGCGGAACTCGCTAGCTGCCTCACAAAGGAACGTTGCAGGCTTGTTCGTTTAACTTCTGACATGGCCGATCGATAATTATTAACGCGAACAACGAACATCGGTGCAGTAAACGTGGTCGCATCAATGGCGGCCCATCGTTCGAGGAAATTCCACGTAACAAACTTTCGAGGTTGCGTAGATTTCGAGAGGATAGCAAGAAAATTATACCAACCGATTTGCAGATCTCTTCGCCTTAATGGAGTCTTGCAACGTTTGTTTCACGCGTCCTATACGATTCTGTGTATTTCTGCAAACAAAACTTTTATTTCGGCTGCGAGTGTTTGAAAATTGTTCGTTGGAGTACCCTCGTTAGATAAATAGTTCGTTAGTTACGAGATAATTTACATGTTGAAAATCGTGAAGCAAAATCTGATATCCTAATTTTTACACTTTCCATGTGAATATTTTCAACACGCTAGTCTCGCGTGATCGTACAACAGGATTTATTTCCATTTATCCGTCAACACGAGATATTTCTTTATTAATGCCACACGCAATTCGTTCGTTTGTTCGAAATATAATTCAGCTGCGACAGTTTCGTTAAACCAGCGAATTATTCGTTGAATTATCTGCTCGATATTCTATAAATTTCTATCTAACCACAAAGTAACTGTAACTCGTTAAATAGGAAATACGAGTAAATAAGATCGATCTGTTGTTTTAATCCGACGTTGCATTTTTATCTTGCACTTAACGATGCAACAATTAAAACGAACTCTTCTAAACACAGTCCAAATATAAAATTCTATTCGATGTCATACTCGTACGTAACGCCTCTCTGTGCGAGATACGTTCATTGAGTCAAGAGCACAAGCTGGAGAAAAATTTATTTCGGTGAAAGAGGGCTGTTAGCAGAATAGAATTCGATTGCACATCGAGATCGCGCGAAAACCTGCGCCACGAACGGTGGTGCGGCATCGCAACGCCCGACGCGTCGTCCTGCAAAGCGAAAAATGTTGTAGCAACGGGCCTCGCTGAATTGAAAGTAGATGGATCGGAATGGATGCTGACATTGTGCTTGGAACGATCTTCTTATGAATTTACTCTGAATGCTTCTCCAAGAGGAGGTTTATTCGGTCTGCAGAGACGTTCTATCATAGAACATTAGATAAAGATAAAATACTATGGAGGTGAATCATAGTCCTTTAAAAATACAAATATTTTTTCCTAGCTTTGGAAATAACAAAATCTCTTCTGTGTTTTCAGGTTCTTGCTGTCGCCATTCAACTCGTGACAAGGGACGAGAAGGTATTTCTAATTTTAATCCATCGTTATTAAACTCGCGAGAAGTTTGCCTTTTGGCTATTAATTTGAATACGCGATTACCGTTTAATTTCTTAGAGATGAAACTAGATATCGGGCTTCGATCGATCGCAGTTTCACTTCTTCGCGATTCGACTAATTCGAGTTATTTTCTGAAATAAAAAATACTTTCGGATTTCGCCCCTTTACGTGTTCTATTATAACTGCCTCGTCTCGTGTGAAAGCGTGTTATGTTTCTCCGCATGCACAGGCAGCATGTTATCCGATCACCGATCCGATTATCGATTCGCCGTTCGCCTGTGTACGTGATCAGTCACGGATAGCATTATTTTCGCGTGGCTCGCTCGGTTTACATTGTGTACGCGATTTTCGTTAGCCGGAACGTTTCTATAGCGATCCATGTCGCGTCACTGATCGCGATTGTTCATGAAAAATGGACGGAATAGATGGATAAGCAGCCGTCCATTGTACCATAGTTTTGTTTAAAAATCCGCGTGTTTGCCATTATTTCACCGTATTTCACAAACAGACGCATAGAAAAAGTGAAAGAGCGTTCACGTTTAGCTCTACCGCGTTCCTTTAATCGTTTTCAACCGAGTTATATTTTTTCTAACGTCGAACGATGTCCGAAGTTTGAGCAAAGTATGAGAAAATTCTCGTCACAGCAAAATTCATATTTGTACGGAGCTAAACGTTTGTAGAAACGATCAGGCGAACCATTTGCGTAAAAATTACACTCCTTAGATTTCTTGACAGTAGCTTTAATGGTAAGAAAAAGAAAAGAAAATAGAAGACAAGAAAAGATAGGGAAGAAAACGCAGTAGAAAGAGATACACCACGTGACGGGACGCGACGAATTAAAGATTCTTCGATAGTTGAACGTATCGCGATGAAACAGAGATGTTGAATTATTAATTGAGGAACAAGTTTGTGGAGAGAAATTCTCCGCGAAACGAAACCGTTAAGCCGTATCGTTGCTCCACATTGATACGAAATGAAATTGAAAAGTCGGCCATGGCGGAAACTACTCGTTGAAGGATAGCTGTAATTAGGAAAACTTGGTTCTCGTAATTTCTCTTCCCTTTCCAAAGCTTTCAAAGAGCTCTGTTTATTCTTTCCTTCGGGTTACTTAATTATTTAAACGTTACTGCTTTACGATCAATAGCTTTACAAGCTTCACGGGGTTTATTTGAATAAATTTTAACAATGGACCTGGTTAGATACAAATCTTTAGCCAAATGTTTAGTAAATGACCAAATCGAACAAATATAATTTTCTAATCCCAAATTCCAATATTTCTGATTCCTGCGACGAATTGAACCGCGAGATATCGAGTGTTACCGCGGATTACCAATCTTCTCTGTTCTTACGTAAAAAAGAAAGAAGATGCCAGAAATTCCGAGGATAAATTCGCGCAAAGTACCTTGAACTTTTTCAAGTCTCAGCGAGTTCTTCGAGTCTCGAAACTTCTTCCGTTCGATACTTTTTTCTCGCCGCTTCGTTCTTCCATCTCCAAACGACGTAAATCGCACGACTTAATTCCTGCTACATCCTCGACGATTCTGAAATAGCAGAATTCTCAATGCAGGTGCCAGCTGAATTATAGCGAACTTGGAAAAATTCGATCGGAAATCGTGCAATTTCTCGAACTGTTCAGCTTTTTATTTCACCATTGTTTCGGGTATTCGTGGTAGATTTATATATCTGTTACCGATTACCTCGATGACAGAAAACGTTTCTAAAACCGTGACAAAGTTTCACGAATGTTAATTCGCGAGGAAATTCGGTCGCCTGTTAAAATGAATTATTCATCCGTCCTCCAACGTCCTTTCGTTTCTATTCTCGTCGCAGTATCCTGTCGCTGTTTCCTAAGGGTTTCAACTCCGCTCTATCTTACCTTTCGCGAAGCTCCATTCACTGTACTAACCTAACAGCCTCGATACGATACTCTTCCAGCCACTGTAATCGGTAGAAGAAGACGTTATTACTCAGACACTCTCAGAATATTCTTTACGTATCGTACAAAAATCATCGACGTTTCTCTACTCTGTCGCAGGTTAGAAAATTAAACGAATCGACTGCGAGGATACGAATGCTCGTCTGTAAGGTGATTCGTCGACGAACGACAGACGCAGAAACTTTTCGAAAGCGCGAGTAGGCGGAGATGATTACGTCACGTTTTCGATGTCGCGTGTGGCTTCGATTTACATTGCACCCGCGTCGTCTCGCCTTCTACGCGATAACGAGAAGCCGATCGAATCCGCGACAACTTGGACAAATACTTGCACGGCAAATTTTCTGTAGAAAATGTAGCAGTTTCTTCGTATATATACAAAAGAAATGTTTACCTATTTCTTTTTCTTTTTATCGTAACGAATATCTTGCGAAGACGATCGGCTATAGAAATGAAGCAAAGTTAAGAAAATTATTCTGGAGAAAAGGAAGGGAAAGTTTGGAATTCCTCTGTGCCACTAGTAATTATAGGTAGTGAGAAACTTGGGATGTTACGAATTCCTCTTATCTAATTTAGCATCGAATCGTCCCGAACTCGATTAAATTCCTGTAACAATGTTGTAAGCCATCCTGTCCCCATTCGTCCCGCTCATTTCCAATCAGATTCTTATTATCGGATTAATAACAAGGATCAAGCGCTTGCCGGTGGAAAATCGAGCGAAGGAATTAGCCGAAGTTGTTCGAGTGGCCCGGTAAACGCTTCACGAGTTCCTATCGAAATTTACCCGCCATACTTCGTCGGATTTAGGTTTGCAGGATATTAATAAGCTCGTTGAAAATCTGCGATATCCTCTGCTCGAAACTTGAATCGTAGATAAACGGTAGCCCAGGTTACATCGTCGTTGCTCCATAATTTCCTCTTTGACGTTTCTCTGTAATTTTTGCTCGTTTTATTCGCCATGCTATCTTCAACTGTGTTACCCGATTCCAAAGCCAGGTTTATCTACTTTAAACTCGAAGATCCAACCACTGGATGCAACGGGACAGTAAAGAGAAATTTCGCTGCGCTTCTCGGAATTTCGTGTGTGACTTTCGCCAGTTTAAGAAACGATATTTGCTTCGAATTCTAATTGGACTTGGCGGCTCTGATCTCGACGTAATCTTCGTCGAAATAAAACGCGTAGACCGTTACTTCTGTAGAATATTCCGTTATCTCGGTTATCGCCATGGAAATTGCAATCGTGGCTTTATATTTCTGACGATGCAAATCACACGAGCGTGCGATCCAGCTATTACGCGCGTAATATAATACAAATAGTAATATTAGGAATAGCTACATCGCACGCTCGTGTGCATCACGTCATCAGAAATATAAACCTGCTACATTTTACGTACAAATCAAAATACTGGTAATTCGAACTGATACGCGTTTATAAAAAAAGAAGCTTGAGTAAACAAATCGTATGAGATCAAACAATGTTACAGTATCGAAATTACATTTAAATTGAATTACGAAAGTATCGCGTGAAATATGCATCGGACAAAAAAATTAGATTCTTCTCGTTTCCCGTATAATATCTGTTATTTTAAATAGGAAAGCGGATACAGAAAGACATGTATTACGTTACAACGACGACCGACGAAGGGTAAAACCACTACTAGGATAGCTAAGAGGTCCATGAACAATGGTGACGTTGAACAAGATACAAGAGACACGTGGGTAGAAAAAAGATACGAGAAACTGAAGGTCCCCGGTGAATCTTTGATAAATGGACAAGAAGTCGTATGTTGAATAAAACGTTGAGAGAGGAAGTCAGAAAACCATAGGAAATCTTTTTTTTCTCGTGAAAGAAGAGGGCGATTTATTTCGTTGAAGGGATAACTCGTTAAAAATAGAAATAAAAGGAAAAGTAGAATCGTCAAGAGGAACAGACCTTTTTCGTAAATCTTGCGTGAAACTTGCTAAGAAATTCCGCGAGCCAAATCGACTAAATTTCGTCGATGGTGCGTTTAACCTGGACCGATCGAAGGCGAAGGATTACGGCAAACGATGATCACGGTAAACCGGGATACGACGTTCCAGCCTGGATGAGGTCGTGAAATTAACGTGGAAACCACGTTACAACGACGCCCGCTACTCGGTGATTACGTTAAACACGGTGATTCGACGACTGGAGGGACAGGTTACAGGGCTCGTGACACGTTTAAAATCGTGGGATTAAAGGATGAAACGGATGGCGAGGCGATTAGTACGAGTATAAAGGACGTGGGAGTACCGACGTTAAAAAGATGGATCTGCCAGGGAATTTTGATGAAAGAATAGCGAAATGGATGGTATTGGATGGAACGTAGAGGCGAAGCAAAATATGATTATATCGTTAAAAGTATGATTATTAAAAATAAGAGTCGAATAATTGTCACAAAGCGAGGGAAGAATAGCCTTAAAACTGTAACCGCTACAGATAACATCTTACGAGGTATTACAAAATACAATGGTAGAATTAATTTGAATAAGGGTTGGAATTCACCAAGGTCTACGAGGTAGCGAGAAGGGTTGTCGATTTTCGCGTCTGGCTATCTCGAGTCGACTCCGGATACCTCGGTTACTTCTTTTCTCTTCAATAATTCAATTCTTCTCGTACTTCTCAAGGTCTTCTTCCGCCATAGGCTGAATTCCAGTTTCTTCCACTTAAATTTCGCTTAAAAAAAGAATTTCGAAGTAGTTAAAAGGGAAAGAAGAAAAAGTTTCTCTCGAGGACAACAAAAAAGTTCCTGATACTTGTAATTTCGAAATTTCTTCTTCATCTCGCTTTAAATTTCAAGTTTCGCGCTTCCTTTCTCACTTTTAAAAGGATTCTCTTCCAATCCTGCAAAAAAGTTCGAAAAATTCACAGCATACCGACTCAAGGTAGAAAACAAGTTCTTAAAAATTATTTTTAGAACCTAGAGGAAGTTGTATCCGTCTCAAGGATAAAAAACGAAACGGTTGAACGATTCATCCGTCAAAGGAACAGAGAGAGAGAGAGAGAGAGAGAGAGAGAGAGAGAGAGAAAAGAGGTATGCCCAGAGGTATACTTGATTTACGCACCAGGGTTGAAATTCCGGCACCCCAGGCATGCTTGAGATATTAATAGAGCTTAATTTACAAGGCCGAGGAGCTGCAGAGAACAAGCCACCAGTCGGCAGGATCAATGCGTACCTTGCGTTCTTGCTGTTGGACCCCGTTCCTCTCTCCTTCCTTTGGTTCCCCGCCTCTCTCCTTCCCTTCGCTCCTCGCCTCTCTCCTTCACCATACCCATTCTTCCCTATTCCCAATGTTTCCTCTCGCAGAATTCATGGCGTATAATCAAGCGTGTTGCGTATCGATGCCGCTCCGATTTGTTCGAATCTCCTCGCGCTGAAATTCATCGTTCAGGTCTATGAATATGACCAAAAATTCCACATTCGATTACAGAAAGACTCTTCGCTGTTCTGACTGGTTAATCGGTTGCTTAATTACGTCTGCAAGTATTAGAGGAAATAGAGTCGCGTGATGTTCTGCAAGTTCTTCGTTCGACTTTGTCGAAGCGTATTGCGAGTTAGAAAGAACAGCGAGAAAGTACACCGGAGCTGGTTGAGCGTTGTATAAAATTAACGATAAAGATTATGAGCGACAGCGAGTCAACGGTAGAGAAAACGGCACGCTGTGCCATTATGGCTCGTATTTCATTTAGCCACGCGATAAAGCTAACCGTTGAGAAGTACTCGCGTGCCGACAACCCTTCTGTTTGTCTAATCCAATTCGACGGGCTTATGTTTATGTATTTACAAGATAGTCAATGTGGAATGATTGGGAATCGATATTATCGATATTAATTAATTATTAACTTGGTAAGTATCGTTTGATAAGTATCAGTATCGTATCGTTCAATAAGTTGAAGTTTCTGTAAAATTCCTATAAAACTTCATTAGCTCCGCGATCCATTTTCATGTCGCTCGTAACGATATTAATGTCATTTATATAACTACCCACCTATTACTTACACAATCGATTGGCACGGACTATTAACCGCATCTCGCGTGCGCTGTTTCATAAAGCGTCCATAATCAGCAGGACGCGCTCTCGATCATCGTTCATTACAGGGCTTTACGTAATCCTAAACGAGGTTTCTGCACAGAACAAAGGAGAACCATCCTCGTTCGTTTTTTTTTTTCCTCCAGCTCATCCTCGTTATTCCGTGACTACTACGTCGCTTCGCATTCGCATTTCTCGCGAAATTCAACTTCCTATCGGTTGTTAAAGTAAAAAGTAATAAAATAAAATAAGTCAGAAACGCTTGACGAAGTTTTTGAATATGAAAAAAGAAACTAACGTTGCTTGTACGCACGTATCGAGATTGGGTTTCTTTCCCCTTCGAGGAGAACAAATTCGATAAGGATCGTCGAGTGTATCAATTTGCAAATAGGTAGAACATTTACATTTACTATTATTGCTTAATGTATATGTAAACTGAGTCTGATATCTGTGACAAGATAAAAGAAAATGCTCTCTTCACTGATTCTACCATTCTTGCTAGGACACGCCATATACCTACGTTCCACGTGTAATTTCGCTTGATTTCTATTCTTTGTGAATAGCAGTCCGGGTTCACGAACTCGAATCTCTCTCTTCCAACTTTCAATACAATTTGTACGTGTACGTCGAACTCCATCGTGTATTACGTTTAATACGGACAGATTAGTATGATATATCATCGACAGAGGACGATGGACGGCTATTAAGGAGGCGCACCACTTGCTCTCCACTCCACTCGGGTGCTAACAATTTATCTCGACGATCGCTTGGATTATCCTCACGGTTGCTACAACGTTCGAACACCGCCTCCATTAGGGAAAATTCACGCGTACAAAAAACGATGTTTCTGCTTTTTGGGGAATTATCGGAGAGTATCTACAACGGAGAGCTTCTGAAAATCCGACCGATCGAATTTCGAATCTATCGCTAAGAGAATATAACAGTGGGCTAACAAATGTACCTGGAGGCAGAAAAAATTGGGAAAGAAGAACTTTTCTGCAAATCACTTTCGATAGTTTCACTGCAAAAGTTGTTGATCGATTGTATAATAATTTTGGAAGGGTAGGAGATAAAATTAATGTTTGAGAGGAAATAACTATTACGGGGCAAGTTAGTCGATGATTTTCAACTAGTTCACGAGTGGTTGTCAAGTTATTCGCGCTGTGGCGCGATGGCTTAACGTCGGAATTATGGTTGAAACTTGGGCAGGCGAGAAGGAAACGCGTGACGGAGCGAGTTGTCGGGCGAAATTTATGGAAACGCTCAACGGCCGCTTAATTTCAGTTAATTCGCGCAATTAGCAACAATCGCGCGTCGCTAAATTCTCCTCGTCGTTCCGTTTCCTCGATTCCGGCGACTGTCAGCTCGGCTTCGTTCCGCTTCGCTTCATCTTGATCCTTCTCACGTTCGATGTTTTATAAAAGAGAAGGAAACGACGCTGTTGACGAGCCCTTCGCCGTCGCGTTTACGATCCGTGAAATTATTCTTCGTACGGCTAACAATGCTGTCGAAAAATTCTTCCTATCTCGTCGCTCTTTTCTTCGATATCCTCCTAATCCTAATCCTCGATATCCTAAAATTGCAATACGAGCATTTCGGAAAATCAGACAACGCGACGAGATAAGAAAATTCTCGTATAACGAGCAAATAAGGAATCTATGAAATTATTATACGTGCGTAGAATTTGTACAAGTTTGACGTGGGGTCAGGAGAACGTAGAATTCGAGCTGCTTCTTCTTCTCCGAGAAACAAAAGATATTTTACCGAAAATCCAATATACGCCACTTCTACAACAGTATATTATTTCAGTAGATAAAAGTTGAATTAGAAGGATTTCAGACGGCTGTCTGACTAATACCAGATTCATACTACTTGCATCGACTTACACACAAATATACAGTACAAGCTACTTCTACGGCAGCACGCCACTTCGGTAGACAAGACTACGGGAAAAAAGTTGAATTAAAAGGATTTAAGAAAGTTGTCTGACCAACGCGAACTCGTTCCACTCACGGCCGACTTTCGCTCGTATCGTTTCTCCGACATAAAGCCTCGCTATATCGAGTAAGAACATATCGAGCTGTGGAAAGGATCGAGGGCGATATAGACACGTTGTGTTTTGGTAAAAGCACGGTCGAGTGGCTTTGCCACGCGGAATAATTGCTTTGAATTTCCTCGTTTAATCGTATCTCCGGAATTCAGTTGTTATCGCATCGCTGTTTTTCCACCCCGATGGAATTTTCGCTTCGCGGAATTCTATTAATATTCCTCATCGCGCACCTAAACAAGAACTTCATTTTACATTCATTGGCTCCGCTATTACGCGTACAACGTACTCGCTTCCGCGCGTCCTATCGGCTGGATTATCCACCGGCTGAACCGTTTCGATTCTTTGCCTCGCTCCTTACTTCGAACTTTTTTAAATTCTCTTACAATCGCGTAAAATATTAATGTAGCCTTGCAAAAACGCGTGTGCTGTTCTTTCGCGCGGTTTTAAGAGACGTGGCGCTGTAATTACGGAGATGTACAAAAAGGAAGAGACAGTGCACTTGGCCCGAGCTCTGTTAATTCTGTGCGTCTTTGTAATGTGGCGTCATACGAGTCAACGAAGGATTTGAATCGGGAGGGAAAGTTGATTTTGTTTTGCTAAGTTCAAAGATAAACGAACCCCGGGCAAAATATTATCGCCGTTATTTGTAATCAACCGGATTTACAACAGTCATATAGTCGAATAGTTGAAGAATTAAAGTGTTGAGAATTGTGGATCTTAACTGCCGAAATAAAAATAAAGGAACACTAAGGTTACACTCAGAATTCATATTAAATTAGTTTTAGATTTATTTAATAAACGATTTCCAGGATCTTACATTTGCATGCGTCACAGCACTCTCTTTGCCTGTCTTTCGAGACACCGCGTACACAAATACTTCCACACACTCATATTCACATACGTGTGTCACTACTACGCGACCAATCTAGTCTAGCACACAAAATTATACGTATCTCAATATAGAGAGTTGAATAGTAGCATTGAGCGAGCGATATATACTATCACTATACTTGTACTTAAAGTGATTTTAATATAATCGACTGTTACAATTTTAGCACTCGTCTGTTTATTAAACAAACCAACACGTTTAAATTTCGTACGTGTTAATCGAGAAAAGATGAAAAAATCTAGTGTGACTATTTTTTTGGGAACTCTAGAATAATCGTTATGTGTGTGTTTGTGCTCAGAATTTATAATCAGAAAAGAAAATTGTCGTAAAATCAGGTACATAATCCGTACATGAAATTAACATAGAAACGCGTGAACCAGTTTGCAATGGTCTCGATGATCGAATTATAAACTGTTAGTATCAACGTCACGTCGAACAGCCTGTTACACAGACGTTATCGTGCTGTTCGCGTTACGGTATCTGGACGATAAATCATTTCCCCCTCACTCTCCTTGCTCCACGCGGCACCAGTGTCTTCATAAAACAACATAACATCGCCTCGAATGACAACGTTACATCGAACATTCGAAACCGACTAATTCACCATCTACCACGTATCCATCATCAGCGTTTCTATTTGCAAACTTGTACTTTCGAGTTTGTGAAATGGATCGTGTTGAAAATTTTAATCAAAACTGCAGAGAACCGGAAATGGAAACCAGAAATTCCATCAACCGTGTATCGTTATTATTTCCATTTCGTTTTCCAATTTTCGAAGATGCAGAACGTAGAACCTTTGTTACAGCGGAAAAGTAATTTCTACGTTTAAAAGGGAATACAGTGGAAAAAGGCATACGTACGAGGTTCGCGAATTGCTGTATGAAAAATAAATATCAAGAACAAATATTCATCCATTGTCGTCATCGGTTCGATGCAGACTCGGTTCCTCGAGTTTCAAAAATTTCATTCCTGCTTTTCATCGATCGTCAGCTATGCAAAAGATTCCAAACTATCCCATCTATTTCGCGTAATCGACTGAACGATTAAAGCTTCGTGCTAGTTCGTGTAAAAGAGAAAAAAAAATAGGAAAGTTTAACCAATTATGAAGAGGAATGGCAAAAAGTTAGGGAACAGGTTGTTTTGTAGCCTCGAAATAGCGAATAATCGATGTATTGTAACAAGCTTGTTCTTATATTAATTTATCACTAGCCTGTCGTTATAGCGTAACAAAGACGAGTCGAAACGATTCAAAATCTATGAAATGGGATAGAAAAAATAATCAAAGCCCGGAGAAGGAAGTTGGAAAGGAAAAATGAGACTGAAAATCACGCAAGCGGACGTTGAAAGACGCGATGGTATTCGGTTACTCGTTTGACAGTTTCTCCGGTGGATTTCGTTTCCAGATTTCCCTCCTCTCGAAAGCTTTCTTCTCGAACAAAAGATGATCTTTGCGCGGTCGGTCCTCCGGTTTCGACGTGAAGCCAACGAAGTCTCGGTATAGTCGCCGACTGCGTGGAACGAAGCAAGGAACAGTCGGCTCTGTAACGTCTTCGCATCTGCACGCTGCCATATTGTCTAACTATGGTAGGAGCAAGATCACGAGCCACCAACTTTTTCTTCAGAATTCTGCTAACTTTTGCGTGGGGATTTTGAAATTGCTGCTCGTTGGAAAGCTCGCCACGTCCCTCGGATTAATGCAGCGACTCTTCTGATAACAGAAGAGTGGCGAAATAGATCGGATTGACGATACGTGAAAAGGAAAGAAGATTTCGAGTTGGCGTAAAGACAGGAAAAATTCTCTTCTCGCTTATCAGGCAGCGACCACTCTGGCCAATAATTTGCTAAAGTTGAACACACGATTGCCATTGGTTGTTTCATCGGAGAAATTCGCCAAGAAGTAGCGAACATTAGAAGTAGAATAATGGACTTAAGAAGAAAGACCATCGAGTACGATAAGGATCGATTAAGTGGACCAATGGAGAACCGAACTGTGCTGCCGAATCGTTCGTTAGAAGCCAATAGTCTGGTGGAAGGGCTGTGGAACAGGCTAGACTACCAACGATGTCGTTAACGCGATCCCTAAAAGTTGCTGGAATCGCTGATGAAGCAAACGGAGGATACAAATGATCCGAACACCGAAGCAGAAACGATTCTTTAACTACTTTGCCGAAAGTCGAAGATTGTATTCGAAGAACAGGCTCGCGGAGTGATCTGGAAGTTCTGTTTGCAGAATTTAGGAGGCTCACCGACCAATTTAATGGTTTTGTTCGGACGAAATATTTTGAGAATAGACGGAATACTCGAGAGTAATCGAAGGAAGATTCGATAGGAAAAGATTAAGAATTTTTCCTTTAATTATTTCTGGCTTTAAACGCTTTTACGTGGTTTATTCTTGTACGTGTGATAATTTGGAACTGAACGATTCCAGTGAGTTTGCTTTTTCCAAGTTTCGTCTGAAAAGAATTGGACAATAATGGAAATTTGCTTGTTCCAACTTAAAAGTTCTAATTTAACAGAGTACAATTTCTTAGATGAGATAGAAACCCGGATTCCGATTCTCCTTCTGTAGTTTCTGTATTTTCTAAAGTCGAAAGGTAAATTCAAGGAGTAAACAGCTTTTGAGGGAGGAAGAAAAAGAAAAAGACGATCGAAGAGAAGTGCCAATCCTTAACGAAGTGTTCCGCGACCACGAACAACCACAGGATCGCGAGAATCGCTTTTGTTCCTCGCCTCTATTTCCGGCGTTCTCTGGTCCGCTCGTTCTAGCGGAAAAGGATTCCTTGAAACGGAAGGAATCAGCACCGTTTTGGTTGCCAGTAGGCAAACGTCCAGCGGAGATTCGCTCGAAGAAACAAGAAGACACGTAGCTGAAGACTGGCGTGAAACATAATCAACGGACCAATGCAATTCTTATGGATTTCGCTCGATAAGATGGTAGATTCTTAACGAAGCTTCTTCGTCGACGATGCTTTTTAAATATTAATAAAAGAAATCAATATCTTGCGGTTGAGGATGTAGCAATAAGAAAAGGAATATTAGTAGAAATTACAACGAAAGAAGAAGAATCTATTTACGAAGAAATAAAACTAAGCAAGCAAACGGTTCTAAGAATAACTATAACCATAGGTCGTGAAACACAAGACACCTCGCAGCACCAGTCCAATCCAATTCTCTCATCCTTTCGTATCGAGGATACGGGTATTTTCCATCGTAGAAAGTACGCGATATTACTGGAAGACAGAGAAATCGTAAGTGGATTAAACCAATGAACGGTCAGACAAATGGAGCAAGGAGCGTAATCTATTAAACAGTGAAACAGGATCGCTCGTGATAATGCTGCATGTAAAGATACGTTGCGCAAGAGTTAGCATTTTGCGCAGAACTGCAACAACTTCTGGATTCAGCAGCCACTTTAAAATTCGATTAAACTTTTCACCCAAGTTCCTCGAAACTCCACCGTGTGTATTAATATTTCCAAGCGTTCAAGCCGTTCAATGTGTCAGCGAGAATTAGAAATATTCGTTTCAAATAAATCTGATTCGACCATTGGTTGACACGGCTGATTAACCGGAGGGCCATTTTAATAAATTAAATCATTGTCCTATAAATAAAGTTAAGTGACCATTAAGTATTCGAAAGCAAACTTGAAATTCTTGTCCTCGTCTAAATTGCAGAAACTTGTAGTTTTTTAATTTAAGAACGAAAACTCACCGGCCGTGAATGTTTCAACGTGATGTGACAAGTATAAACGCAATTTTATAGTAGAAATCCTACTACCCCGGAAATGGAAATAACTTGCAGCGTAGGAGGAGAACGTTGTTTCGCACGATAGCAGGTGTTCGATGGTCGTATCGGCAAACAATTTTCTAGCGGAATCGCCTTCACCCGGCAATTTTAAGTTGCCAGGGTAGCAGATTTCTTTGCCGAGCCATGGCAGCCGTTCGTGAATAATTTAACGCTAAATGACACCGTTAAACGAAGCTCTCGTGAAACACGGCCAATTCCGATCTACCGCCAACTGAATTATGCAACTGTGGTCTTTGTACATACTTCTTCGCGGATGATTTGTCGAGTAATCGGTGGAGAATGCCAGTTAGGGGATGGTGAACGAGAATCTCTGTGTCAGTTCATTTAGAAATATCACTCGTGCGCTATTTTGAGCTCTCGTTTGAAAATTAGGCAAGAAATTCGTAACCGATACGAGCAAACTATAAACGACGCTATATTTTCGACAAAGTATAGTTCATCGCTTTTCGAACGATGGTGAAATTTTAATTTCGTTCTATTTTCTATCGCGATGTACCATCTTTCCTGACGCTAGTACTAAATACCTGCGATTTTCGAATGTAAGTCACGTCCACGTGGAATTACATCTCGACGTATCGGAATCTAAACGTCCCAGCTATCTTGTTCAGACGACGCACTAACAGTAAGATACCCTCGATTAAGTTTGAACCCCGAAGAAGTTGTAATGCTTAAATCCCGTGGTGTCAGAATGTAATTCATCGTGGACGCGGCTTGCAACCGAAACACACAGCAGAAAACGCTTCAGGCGATTGATTTTAAGTCGTTTCAATTTTTATATCGTTGAACGATAAAACTAAAATTCTGAAACTAAGTATCTATTTTCTGTGTAACTTTCAAACCACGTGACAATACGGGCGAGAATCAAATCAAAATCAGAACTCGCCAATTGCAGCTCAAAAAAACGTTTAAAATTCTCTAGTAGAGCCGAATTTTTCTTGCGAACAGGGAACTTCATTTTATCAACGTTTTTCTCCAGTCGTGAAAATTCGTCGTCTAACGAAGCAATTAGCGGATCGTCAGCCACGCAGCAGCGATTTAATTTCACAGTTGCGCCTGACCGTCCGCACAGTCTTTAGCTGCGATTCCGCATGTTTAATTCAAGAGGGTCGCGCAGGTCTGCGGAATGCGAAAACGCGATACGAGTGAGTGACACGTGTCAAGGTCGCGCACGAGCCTCGAGAAACCGAGCTACGTAACTGTGTTCCGTGCTTGAGCTTTAACACATCGAACGTATGTCCACGAGTTCGTAAAGTGTAGTAACGTTCTCGTATACCGTGGCGAAAATACGCGAAGGAGAAGGAGATTGCGAATACGTTTCTCGCGGGAACGAGCTTCGCCCGTCGTCGAAATTCTCCGCGGTCAATTTCACTCTGAAAGCCTAGCGGACCGCGGAAGCAAGAAATGGCCCCGCGTGGTTGCATTACCGTGTCACGTTCAGAGGGCTGATGACTGCATTTGCCTTCACGAATGGAGGATTTAGTTTCGACGAGCATGGAGTTTTGGTGTTCCAAAGAGGAAATATCGATGGTACGTTGGGGTAGAAGTAGGACACGTGGAGTTTGAGTAGCGGTCGAAGTAAGGTGTAGTTTGTGACTGAGCTCCGAGAGTTAGGAACACGCGGAAGGACCAAGTGTTTGAGAGTAAGGACGAACGTTCAGCTGGATACACGTATTTGAATGTGTTTTTAGAATGACTGGATCGAGCGAAAGCCAGTTCGAAACGGTTCGAAGCTCGTGCTGTTGGATTGATCGATGTAGAGAGCATATACCCAAAAGACCTTCTATTCTTCATTTTAGCATATTATCATAAGTTATGTATCTTCCGTTACATGTACCGTAAACTAAACGATAATAACGATATATATCATGCACTAGGAGAGAAACGGTATGACCAACGATAGGGAGTTGCACGAATAAGAAATAAAATGCTCGAAGTAGTATTGTATGGTCTGGGTCGGACAAATAGCTTGATCGCCTGTTGCTGCAATTTACGACTGCCTTGATCCGGTGCAACAGTTGAGGACAACCGATACAGTCTGTTTAACGCTTGATCGCTCACTAATGATGCTATGATCTTGGTAGAAAATTCTTCGAAAATTCCACGTTTCTGCTACGACCACATCTGCGAGACACCAGGTGGTGGTTTGTTACAGAAGGTAAAATGTTGCTGTACCTGGATCGAAGTGTTTCCTCGTTGCAAGGCGAGCCCATTGCTTCTTCGAAACGATAATCATCATCCTCTAATAATAATAATAATTTTAGTTTCATAACCCTGAGATAAATCGGCATGCAAAATCGTGTAAAAGCAGGAAGAGTTAGGAACCGACGAGCGATTACAAAAGCCAGAAAAAGAATGAAATAAAGAGAAGAAAGACTATCGCGTGCTCGGTGATCGCGACTATACTTAGCAGCGTTGCTGACCCGAAACGTCGTTACGACGCATTAGTAGCACAACCTTGATCCTTTTATTCAGTGTCTCCCGACTACGTAACTTCGAAATCGATACCTTAACTTGCCCAGGGTCAGCTGCGACCAGTTTCGAAATTGCGGTTAAATCTCTCGTAGCTCTTTACCGAAATAAATCATTCAGGAACGTTCGACTCGTCATGGAATTCCTCATAGACGAGTGATTTCTAGAACGAAACGATCCTTTTGCGAGTTCCTTTTTCCACGGAACAATTCTGTGGCCCTTTATGGCGTAACTTTCTATCACCTTCCATCTTGGATCCGAAAATCCCTTCTTCCAAGGTTCTAGCATCCATCTTCCGTGTTTTCCACATGAGTTACAACTGTTCAGTCGCCCCTACGGTTCTCATAACAATCGAGTAAGACGTTTCACGAAGGCCAACAGCTTCCTACGTATCTAAGAAACGCGTTGGACCCTCCTGATCACTCACTTCCTGTTTATCCTGCCTTTTGTTTCGCGTGATTTCCCCCGATCCTTTCCTTTCTCGTCTCACTTAAGACGCGAAGTAAGTGTACCAAACTCGGCAATTTATTATAGCCATTTCTTTCGTGTTTTCTTAGATCATTGAATAGAACGAACTCACGTCTGACAGTGAATTCTCGTAGATACAAAATACTTTTGCAAAACGGAACTTTCCTTTTCTTCGTTCAAACAGCTAACTACTTTGCATAGCGTAGTGCCATAGTTACAAACTTGAAATTTTACTCGGAAAAGAAAGGCGTTTTGCCTGCCGTTTTTTCCAGCCGAAAACAAGAAAAAGGACGAGGTATCGGTGAAAAAGAATACGACGAGAAGAGAACCGATCCGAAGGAGGATCGGCGCGCCTGTTGCTCCGACATGACACTCGAAGAGGCCGAGTGGCCTGGATTTCCGTTCGTGAACCCAGCGACCAGCGAATCACGCTCCTTTTTCCTGCTCGCTTCTCTTCCGCCCGGGCATTGCCGGCCCGCTTATATTCGTCCGTTCTTGCCTGCTCGTCCCTGCACATCCGCCACGATCAATACTCACCTGACCGAGTCTGTACACACAGATGCAGGTACATACGCAGTGCGCAGGTGTGCGTTTCGCGAGAAATTCACCTGCCAACGAACCCGTGCGTTCAACGACAAATCGTACAACGAAAGAAAAATGCATCGAATTCATTTTCTCGTCGTGCCATAGGAAGAATTTTGGCCATTCGAAGGAATATTCGAACAGATGTGAAATTTAATTTAAGATAAGCATAGTAACAAGGTTTCATATCGATTCTACGATTACCAGGAAGCTATCGATATACTTCGATAGGAAGAGTCGATGAATTTCTATTATATAACTTCTTGCGTGCTGCGGGTTACCCACGCTGCATTTATAGCGTTTCAGCGAAAAAAGAATGGGAAAGGCAAGCAATATATTTTAACGGAGCATCGACAAGTTCGAAACTGCCAGTTTTCGCATGGATCCTTCGGTTGGAATTTATTGTAGGCAAAGTAGATTTGACCGATTATTTGCGGCTTTGGCGATCGAGTACGGTTACGAAGATGGGACAGGATTTAGAGTTGGCTAAACGGAGTTAGAGACGACGGGATGGAGAAGTTGAAAGTGAATTCAAGTTGATGGATGGCGTTCGATCGCGCCTTTGAACTTTGCAGAAGGAATTATTAATCGAAGATAGGTACGCAGTAGTCGCGTGGATGAGGAAGATCGATGAATCGCAGCGGAATCGAGAAATTATAAATCGAATTATCGATGGAAGAAGGAAAAACTAAATGAAATAAACCTCGTGATGAACGGAGGCGGAACGTTTTAATTAACAAAATTCGATACTTTTCACGATCCTCGTTCCTGACGATTCACTTTAGCCTTTCTTCTTTAACGAAGAGCTCCGAGACTGGACTTGAGGGAACGCGTCTTTTGATCTCGCAACGTCCACCCTTTTATCGCGAACTTTCCACAATTTTCGGCTTTCATTTTCGTGGTGAAGGCAAGGCCGCTACCGAGATCTCATTCTTCTTCTAAAAAAGCGGCCATACAAGAAGCGATAATAAAAATTCTAAGAAACTACCCTTGGATCTCTCTATTGTGAGTCAAAGTTGACGGAGATCCGACGCTACCAAGAAAAGCCATAAAAGAGACGCTAAACGTTCTAAAGAAGTCGACCAGTCCATAAACCTTACAGTTGTAAAAGTTTCGACGGAACTAAGTTGGAACGAATTTTCATGGAATAATACGAAGGAGGATGAAATCGATCAAATTTAAGAGAAGCAGTTGGAGCGTTGTATAAAGCGCTGGCAACGATCTCGAGCGAAAGCGACGTTTGAAAGCTCTGTTTCAAGAACGGAGAAGCTCTCGAAGAGCTAGCAGCTTTGGGAATGAATTCGAATGAAAAAAAAAAGAAAAGAGAAGCGAAAGATCAATTAGAGAATGCAGAGCAAAACCTGGTGGGAGGCTTTTGAAGAAAGCGACCAGGGTTTCGCCAGCGAAATATCTTCGTAGGGAACGTGAACACTCGAGTAACGTGGAATCGAAACGAGTGAGAAAATTCGTAGAAAAACTTGAAGAAAACAGTCGACGAAACATCGAGGCGAAGCTCAGGCGTCGGCATCGTTCGTTAACGGCGGAGATTATCGATGCAAACTCGTCAAATGTTTTGCGACGGTGATCGTGTAAAATTTGGAATTGTTCGATCAGCTGAAAAATTAGGTTTGAAAGTCACGTTTTATTACCGGACACTGATAAAAAACACAATTACTCTAATTTCTTCGTACTTTGTTAAGCTGTACTGAAGTTCAGTTAACGAACTTCATGATCGACAAATATTCCACTCGCGCAATTGTAAATAAATTCCAATCGCGCGATCTTCTTGCTTCGTGGTATTTACGCTACCGATACAGCCTCTTAACGAGCATGCTTTTTAAGAGACAGCTTTTCCGTTGTTTTCTCGAACTTTCTCCTCTCAGACTTCTTCGAGACTTTCTAGACATCTTCGGTTTCTCGTTCTTGGATGTCTCTTTAGCTTCGAGGATCTTTGCCGCGTGCTCGCGTAACCCTCCAAGTACACACACAACCTCTAAGATCGTGAGTGTGTAAACGGATTTCTCGCCTTCGTTTTCGTCCCTGTCATCATCCTTCTTTCTTAAACCCTGCTTAAAGTTCACGACTTTCCACCTAATTTACGCTCCTACGTCAAGCTTTCTCTAAGATCTGCGACTATGATACGATGATAATTTTGTTGCGTAGATATTATTACAGAATCGTTGAGAAATTTACAGCTACCTAGAAGAATAGAAGAAAGTGATACCATGCTTGTTACATCATGAACTTCTTAGCGGATATTTCTCAAGTTACTGCAACGTACGACTAAAAGTGTGTAGGATTTGATATATTTCGCTTTTCCAGTCGCAAAGACTGGTCGCTGCTACAAATTAACAGAGATTGGTCTCCGTTGCTCCATCCAAATCCTAAATCTCGTTAACGGCGTCTTTCTTCGGCTAACGTCAAAAAGCATCAATTTAATAACTGCACATGGCGCGCAGAAGCTGTGAAGCTTCGTCGGAACCGCGAAATACACGCACGCTGGTAAAATATCTACGGAAGCAACTGTGACCCGGGCACAAGTCGGGCAAAACTCGGCCTTCGCGAATGGTTAAACGTTTAATTAAATTTCCGCGAATTACAGATGACGAACGATACGTTGGTCGTTGAACGCCGATCATAATTTAATTAAAACCGTATTTAATTAGCATATTTTGTAGCCGATGCGTAACTTACAAAGCGAACGATGTAAAGAACGTGGCCGTGTAAAAAACCGTTCATCCGTGAAGGGGGAGGAATCGATTTCCAGGTAGCGCGCGGAACCTTATTATGTCGTAGGTTGTCGCCATGTCGTGAACCACCGTGTTGCGTGCGATAATAACATTTTTCTAACGAACGATAACACCACCATCCTCTTTCCTTTTACTTTATTCCTGTTTCTCTATTTTCTTTCTCGCTTCTTATTTTTATCCCACTCGTTCCATCGAGTACGATGGCGGAGAGCGTGCTATCTTCGGAGTTAACGAAGGGATGATAAAAGTTGATAAAAAACCGCGACTCTTGATGTCTCGTTACCGTAGTATACGATGGCCTGCAAAGTTCTAGAAAAAGTAATTCTAAGGAAACAGAAGATCGCCAACTGGCTTGTTTAAAAGCGACGTTTTCACGTTTGCGATGTCAGGTGAACTAATATGGCGTTTTATGGCTTTGTCCGCTTGGATCACCGCCTCTTTCGATCCCTTTACGACGCGTAAAAATTTTGCCACCTAAAAACACTCGTACTCGAATTGCCAGTAAATCCAACGAACGTAGTAATCGCGAATAACGACGAGTCTTCGTTTAGAAATAGCGAAATGTACGTATAAATTAGCCTAATGTTACGACTACGAGATTGTCCCCTATGTTTTTAAGTATCATCGCTCGTATCTTTTCTTTCATTCTTTATTTATCATCTCATAAACGTAATTTCTCATGTGCAGTATGATTCTATGAAAATTCGTCGAAGAACGTTTCATTCCACTTCGCTGCACTGAAATAGAGTTTGAAAGTTCAAACGCAGTGCCTCCTGCTTCGGTTACAGATCTCGTGGGGAGAATCGAAGATTTCTTAAGAATTATGAGGTCGATCGTGCTGGGTTCTCGTTCGATCGTAATTACGATGGAGAGGGAAAGAAAAGACAAGTTCCATCAAAACGGAGGATTCGTTTCGCTGTTTTCAAAACCAATAAACTGCAAACGTGACGCAATCGTAAATCGGTTGGACGATTGAACAAGAGCTTCTGGCAAAGATCGTCACCGATCACTCGATGGAATTTCTCTCGCGATTACTTTGAGATTGGTCGATGCGTTTTTCACCTGAGCACCCATGATTACTTCTCTCATTTACTATCGTATTGTTATCGCGTTTTCTTCATGGCAGAACCGTCGGATCCTCGCAGCAAAGGATCTGGAAATCGTTCATTCTCGTCATTTATATTGTTACATGCAACGCAGTCGTATACCTAAACGTCTAGAATTCTAATAAAAAAAAAGAGAAATAAATAACAAACTGTCGAGAATAAAAAGAATGTCAAAGTGAAAAGAGGATGCTACTGTATTTTAGCAACGATGACATCGAGATATCGCAGTACGATGGTTAAAAAGAAAAATATGGTATAACGATATTACGTAGAGAAAATGTTTGCAAATCAACGAATCGAAAGATTCTTCGTGGAAAGACAAACTCGTTCTTAATGATCGGGTGTTACGTAAAAGGACCTTCAGTTTCTCCAAGATTTACGTAATTTGTGTAGAAGACTGAAAAAACGAGAGAGAAAGGAGAGGCTCTCGACCGTCATCTTATTCGTTGGTTGCATTCGGGATAAAAAAAAAACATCGACTTTTCCAGCTGATTTTTCCAGTTCATAAAGAGGCTCATAAAAATTACGCGGTGACATTAACGTCCTCTCGAACTGAACTCCGCGCGTCTTCCGTACGAGTTGCTTCATCCTCGATTTACGTGCCAGTGGCTGGGTCAAGGGTAGATGCATCGGTATCGTGCATCACGTACTACTCCGCTTCTCTGTGAGTTTTCATGGGTCTGCGAAACGGTGATTCGAAGATTTTATATCTCGACGCGGACGCTACGGTTGAATCATAGCGTAATCTTCGACCGTAACGAGGACAGAGCGTAAAATCTGAGAAAAACAACGTGGTGTGACGTTTTTCCTCGATGTCTGTTTCGTTTATTGTTGGCTACGCAAATACCACACCCTGTATGATGAAACTGGAGAAGAGGCAAGTTCGCCGGAATAAACGAATTTGTTCGATGACGCGTTATATCGATCGAACCTCCATTTCGGTGAATAAGTCCGCGTACGGTGTTGAAATAGCCAAGTGAATAAAATAGTTTCTCTCGTAAAAAAGAAAGTTCGTAGAAAAGACCATGTTAAAAACATTGGACTTGGAGAGACGAGTGATCCGGGCAGAAAGAAAAACAAGAGAAATGAATAGAGGCAGAAATAAATCGAATGATGAATAAATTACAACGAATGAATTAACGGAAAACACACGATTCTCGAGTGTAATTTGCATATCGACAGATCCCGCGAACCTGTAACATATAGTATTTCCAAAATAATAGATGTCCCGCGCTCAAAAACGGTTGTAAATGCCATAACGAACGACGAGGTCATTTGTTTACACAAAAACATATATACGCGTGTTCGCGTCTTTTCGCTTTGTTTTATTGGTGAAAAAATTATTGGGTCGCTGGAATATTTTCGTGCAGCAGTTATCATTCCACGAACACAAATCTATAGAATTTCTTGAATTTTGATATTTGAATTATAAACTTTCGAATTTAAAACCTTGCGCGCCATATTCCGTATGTCTGATTCGAACCATATTTTTTAAGAAACTGCAAAATTCCGTCGTTTTTCACTGTTGGCGTTGAATTCTGATCGAGGCAGAGTTCATTCACAGAGAAAAAAATTCACGAAAACACGAACGATTCGCATTTTCGTTCTTGCTTTCAAAGCGTCCGAGACGTCTATCGTTTCTTTCACCTGGAAATAAATGTTTTACATCGGACGTGTAAAACCAGCGCGAGAAAGAGCGACGACCATTCAGCTAGAAATACTGCAATTGTTTTTTTGGTATCTTCCACCAGATACGATCGAATTTTTTGCATTGTATACTTCGGTTCGCGCGTTAATCTTCCTCCGACGCGCGTCAACCTGTCGATGAAAATATCATTACCGTTTCTTCCTCTCCCTTTTATCCAATCAGATATCAATTAAAAATCGCTTGCCTTTCGTCTGGCTAAAAAGCGACGCATTTGACGGAAAGCAAACGACAGCATCCATCAAACGTCAGTCTACAAAAGAAGTACGTCCCCGAGATTTTTCCCATACAAGCGAACATTGCGGTTCTCCTTCAATGGATACATCGTTGACGTACGAACTAGGTAGGAGATTTTCGCCAGAACCAGTTGGAAAAAAGAACAGTTGCTTATCGAGTTTCCAGGCGAAGCTTGTTTTCAATGAACGACGGTGCACGTTCGACTTCGTTTCAAAGAAGCCAACCAGCCAGTACGCTCGTATCGTGCACATTATAACCACCTCACGCACAGTGTGTGTTGGTATTGGAAAATGAAACGCCTTCATGCCGTTCCTATCAAATTGAAACGTTTGGAAAAGTTGCTCGTCAAAGGATCTTTAAACGCGCGTACGGTGAAACGAGGCGATTACGACGGAAGGAAAAATCGTTGACAGGGAGAACAGCTAGCGATTGAAGGAAAGTTGAAGCACACTTCATAGAGCTTCTATTTTGATGTTTTGACTTTTAGAATTTCAGATTGTCACGATGGATTTTCACGTGTAGTCTTGGTTGTTTTTAAGACTGTAGTGGAAGCTGTTACGTACGTTTGAGTTTCGCTACGGATAAATGAAGCTTCACGGAGTTAATTAAAATTGAACAATGAAAGACTTTCAAAATTGACACGATTGAAACTCAACTAATGCAACGTCAAACGCGATCGCATAGAACGTCGAGCCTTTTGATATTCGAACATCGGCGATCTTATTATTATCGAAACGGTATTCTCCCTGAAAGCGGCCCGATCAATATCACCCTTTGAAAGTTTAATGTGGAGAAATGAAAAAGGGAGGATCGATGCGAGCGAGAGGATCAAACCGTACCGAAGAGACGGACTCGTGAATTAAATTCCTTTCAATCTACTCCGCGTAGCCTACGTGCGGGTCCGCTGTTCGATTTCAACCGTGTCGCCTGCAGCTAGTTTATTTTACTACATTTTCCTCCCCTTTGAAATTCTCCGTGTCCTCCTACTCTCATCGCGCTATGCTACCATTCTCCCGAATACTCGATTCCGCTTTGCAGACATCTCGAGGGACTTGTTGTGTGCATCTGCTCCCGTTTCAACTTGCGCCGCAAAGTCGCCAAGGTAGTCCCCTTAAAAAAAGAACAAAAGGCTAAATTAATTAAATATCCCGCGACAGAATCGTCACGGTCTTTCAAGCTATTACCAAGCTACGAAACTTCAGCTTCGTTTTTCTTCCGTCGTTATAAAACCGCGAACGTATATACAGTTTTGATAAATATAATTATGCAAGGGTATACAAGGCTGAAAATAAATTCAAAATCTACGAAATACACGACAAAATATAGCGACCATAAAAGGTAGCACGAAGTTGCTGAACAAGCCAGCCAATCAAGCTCAAAGACGTACGAGAAGAATATTTCATCATGGTCGATGATATGGCTAGAAGTATTCGCGCAAACGTTGCTATAATAGTTGCTACAGAGAAAAAAGGGGGTAAACTGTTTTTCACGCGGCGTATTTCGCTTCGAAACGGAGCACGACGAGAATAAAGGGGTTGAACGTTACGTCAATGCAGAGGAACGTGTTTTTACGTTCGAAGTACTCGCGGCGTGTTTCGCTTTTTAAACAGGCATCGCCCTGTTACGAGCAACAGAGGCGGTTAAATAGATTCGCCTGCAATACGCGTCATACTTGGCGCGCAATTCGTTGCTCCGAGATAACAACGTCTTCTCTTGTTCGCGAACGTGTCAAATTTCTCTCCCATTGAATTCAAAGTTTTCCTTCTACTTTTATCTCCGGCCTTCCTCCCTTTCACTTTTAAACACCACTCGAACAGTAACAGTAAACGCGTTGGCGAATGGATAAACTCGCGAACAAATGGAGAAAATTCACGGGAAAAAGGCGCTCCGAAGTTGTGCGATTTAGGTTGTCCAGGATTTCGATCGAAACTTGGAAATATTGAAATCTCGTTCGAGATGGATTTCGGTTCTAAGGTATTTAGGAAAAGGAGCAAAGGTTAAAGGTGGAGAAAAATAGCGGAGAAAAATCACGGACACCCGCGAGATTTCCGCTTTACGTAAATGTTCCGGTTGTTTAACGCAAATGCTCGGGCGACATACATATTTCTTAATTGCGGAAGTTAACGAGTCCACTGGTACGAACGTCCGCTCCGGCAACGCTAAATTACAAAAAGTTTTCTCCACCAGCACCAGACATTGTCCGGGTTTTAACCCTCGTTTAATCCGGCAAATGTAAAGCTGTATCGTCCAGCTTGAAGATAACTTTTGGTCTCTCTACGTGTAAAACTACGCAATTTACTTGGACCAGCGATATTTGCAGTTTATCTATACGCGAATAAACCAAATGAATTTCATTGTCACAATATTCCCGCGTTCACAATGCATCTGCGTTTTCCATTTCGCACGTTTGCTGTCGTAAATTAGTTTACACGATAATTCTCCATTCTTGCATTAACTGAATTACAGTTTAACTCGTGGATCTACCTAATTGCACGTCGCGTTAATTGTATTACCACTCGGTTAATCCCTGTAGCGTCTATGACTAATAGGTACACCGTGTATACCATACGCATATGTACGTACGAGTCGTCTAGAACGAAGCCAGTAAAGTGCAGGCGATACGCAATAAAAACTGTAAAATAGATTTTCCTCTGTGAATTTTTCATCCGATAAACTACGGCCATTCGTCGACGTGACCTCGCTTAAATTTCGAGGCGGGATTCCCCTTAAGTATTCATTTAATTACGACATTAATTACGCTTCCACGAAGGTAAACCCTCGCCACAATGTGTCCTTGATAATGCGTAGGTGTGTTTTAATAATCGCTCGACGAAACGTAAACCAGCTTCTTTCTACCTTAACCTTTCGTGATAACTTCTATTCGAATAATCGGCGTAAAGAATTTAAACGTAACTTTATGAACGACCAAAAAATTGTCGAACGATCAGAATCGAGAAGAGGCCAATAGACGAAATAAATACGGCAAACGATACGTAAGATCTGCATTTGTCTATTTTTGGATTTTGTTGCATATTTTTAAACCATCCATCGTTTCAGCGATATCGTTTTTCACCAACAGTTACTATATTTGTATTATACTTGTTTATTTTTTTATGCGCGGAAACGAATGTATAGGTACAGGTGCACAATGCATAATCAATGATAACGTATGACGGTAAGTATAATGATCGTCGGCAAAAGACGGCGTAGGTGAAACGATTGGTGGTGATAAAACATTGTCGACGAACTCGGTGCCGGTGAAATCGCGTCGATGAAATGATTATCGGTGATTTAAAGATATCCCAGGAATACGTACAGTAGCGTGCAGACTGTAAATGCTTATGCAAATTCATATTTTTATAAACACAGTTGAAGAAACGAAGTTTTGCTTCGTTTGCTAAATATTGCAGAAAATACTTCGTTTTAAACATTTTATTTTACGTTTCTGCACATCTGAATGCCTCGTTAAAGTTCAATTTTAATCACGGTTTCTTCAAATTACCGATCTTTTTCCACTCGTATCGTTTCGCCTCTGAATTCTTCAAATATGATCATATTTGCGAAAGCTGTTGCATTATATGCAATCTCCTTCTGGTTGACCGTGTCACGATCGTTAACGTGCAGCTGCAGCTTATTAAAAGGTTCCTCACCAAAAAAATCCTCTGACTCAAACCGACCAACCGAGGTCACGCTTTAATAAATAATCTCCTTCCCTTTTTTCGTATCGTCCTCAAACGAAATCTCCTCTTCGTTCATTTTTTTTTTTATCTTTTTTCACCTCCCTTTTTTCCATCGTGACACGAAAGACCTCGTGACCTCGGTATATTAACGCGAAATACTCGTCCGGACGATTAATACCGATCCCTCTGAAAATGGCTCTTGTGTGTGCGTTAATTATTCCGTACTCCTGATCTCGCTAATAATAACGCTTTAATTTCAACATAAAATTCAACGATCTCGTCGGACGAAACCTTATAATTCATTTGTTTAGAGTTAATCGCATTAATAAATGCAAAATATCGGTTACATCTCCACGATTAACCTGTCAGAAGGCAAATTAGTCAACGCCGCTTTATCATATTCATTTATCAATTTCATCGTCTAAAAAAAAGAAAAAAAAAACGAAAAAGGGAAGAACACGGCGAATTAAATTAGCGTTCGTCTCTCTCGAAAAGAAAAGAAAAAATTTTCTTCTCTGTATTGAAAAATTGTTTCCATAAATGAACGAACCGTTTCTCGCTTCGTCTATATTTCCAGCTATCTATACTAATAAATTCTATCTGTTTTAACCCAATTAATACTAACTTTCCATGCGAGCAAATATTCGAGAAACTGTCTGCAAGCGTGAAAATAATCGCGAGAGGGCTGCATAAATGAAATTCTCGACGTACGGAAGAAGACAAGCGGGAAAAAAGGAAACGGAGACTCGAGCGTGTCTAGTGGCTACACGATGCAGAATTCTAAGAAGATCGTAAACGTGAAACGGAGCAATCGTCTGGTGGAATACCGTCGAAATGGGAATATTCATTTGGTAGGTGGATGAACACGAGTATTTCTGAAGTCGTTTCCAAAGACGACCAGGGTCGTCCTCACGGACTTATTTATTATAATTCCGGCTGCTACGATCTCCGTCTATTCTCGCGGATCGCTTTGAAAGCTCGCCGCTTCCTTCTCCGCAACTCAAAGAGAATAGCCCGCGGCGAACACAGGAAAGAACGCCGCGAACGAGATTCTACAGGCCAAGCGAACCGCATTTCGACCCCGTTTCCCTTCGTTCTGCCCTCCTGACGACCTTTCGGTAGCTTTTCCATCAGGTTTCGTCGTCATTTTCACGAACAATTATCGACGTTGCAAATACCAGTGTTCTGTTACAAACGAGCTACAGGAGTAGACGTGACATTCAATGCTTTTTCGAGTGCCAGGTTTTTGGGGCTCGTCTGACACCCCGTACCATTTTCCTATCGCCTGCCACCTTATCGATTCGTTATAGTATCGGTTTGAATTAAAATTCAAATCTTGTATGAAATTGTAGATAGAACATAGAACAGGATATCCCATAATCGCGACGAAGCACATATTTTTATTCTTTTACAATAATCAATAAATTTTCGGGAGACATTATCAAAATCAAAGTTAATATGTAGAATAAACGATTGGTTTAATTAGTTTCAAACAAAATCACAATTTCATGTATCTGAAACATAAGAACGCGAATTTTTCAACCGCAATTTTCCTCTTTGTATTCTCAAATCAATTATCAGTTTTATTGTAGTATTATGAATGAGGAGCTTGGGGGGGGGGGGTGTTGTGCGGATTAT
>NT_176473.1:53184-105271 GCF_000188095.3 Bombus impatiens
GGGGGGGGGGGAGTGTTGTGCGGATTATAAACAAGCTGTTGCTGAGCATGTACGTGGCGAGGCTAAGACAAAAAACAAGGAGTTGCTAGTAGACGATAAACGAATTAACAGCAGTACGAGTTGAGATGTCAAAGAGTGCGGATTACGTTGATGAGAGTCGTTGATTAATTACTTAGTTGTGTTAATTATTATACGTTTGCTGCGATTCGTTCATGTTTAACGAACATTATTTTCTGTTCAATTAACACCTGTTCCATCTACTTATCGTTAATAAACTAATTATAGTAGTTACGATACTACAATATATTATCAAGTATAGAATTCAAGTATAGAAGTATAGAAGAAGCTCAAGTATAGAAGAATAGAAGTATAGAAGAAATATATTATCAAGTAGAATTATCGACTTGTCGATATTCAATCATCGATAACCCAAACAGATTGCTCACGTCCAGGGCGAAACGCTAAATATCGACGAAAAGATCTAAGGATCAATGAAAATCTCGATCTTCGTCAATATGCTAAGACTGAGGCTTAAAACTAAAACTCACACACATATTTATTAAGATTATGCGTTCTCCTGAAAGTTGATCGAACGACAGCTCGGCTACGAAAAATTAGCAATTGACTCGCGCGCAGCAACTTTCTATAGCCGTATACGGCTCAAAATTAACGGCACAACTTAAATCTAAGACTTCAAAGTAAAGCTTAAAAGTAACAAAACAACTTAAGACCGAGACTTAAAATGAAGCGTTAGAACTATGGTCTAAAACTAACAATAAGATCTAAAAGAAGGAATACGTGCCTCGTCGTTTCAGCCGTCCTATAACGAGACTTAAAATTAACTTAATCGAGATCTTGGCACTAAAACCTGCTTAAACTGAAGTACATTAGCACGCAGCTCTACCGACAGCCTTTGTACCGTTCAACTGGCCTATTTGATAATTTAATATTTAAAAAGATTTGATAAAGAAGCTTTTAACTTCTCGCTCTTAGACGGCGTATCTTAGAAAAAAGCGCGCGCGATCCACTTGACCTAGATAAATTTATTTTAAAATGAATGAAAACTAAAACGCATACGTTCCTTGATATTTCATTCCACGGCGGATGCTGATAATTTATTAGCGTATATTTATCTTAAATACTAAGATGCACGCATCCCACTGTTCACTGTCCAAGCTGAGAGAGTTAAAACTGATACTTGAACGCAAAATTTAAAAATAAAGATATATTACGCACCATCTATCTCTCACACGACGGTTACATAGAGATCTTACGAAGATTACATAATTACGAAGATACTATAAATCGTAGATTACAGCCTACGTACGTATGTCTACTTTATGATTAATTAAAACTAAGCTGCTCGCATGCTACGATGTCCTTGCAATTTCCCAAGGCGTCCCACGACGAGTTATTAGTCTGGTTCAAAATCACCCAAAGGCTACGAAGAGAATCTTGGATGGTCCAGACCAGACTGCATTAGCGTAATTTTCAGCTTGACGTCGTTCCGCAAATAATAGAATAACGTATTTCTAATGTTAGAACTAGTTGAAATTTAAATTAATAATAATTAATTGATTAATTAACTTAAAGAATTGCTATTTGAAAGACACTTTTAAGAGCTTCGACATTGTTGAAAGACACGCCAAAGATTATTTTCCATTTTCAACAACGTAATAATAAAGTATCGTTCTTTTGCGACATCAGAAACCATGTGAACAAAAATAGACTTGACGAGTTTTTCTCTCTGTATAGCCTCCGAAATAAAAGGGAGAAAAATAATAAAGGTCCGTTGCTCTTCTCCCCTCGAAGCATTCCCAAGGTATCGTTAATAGTTTCGACGCACAGAACATAAAACAGTGTGGCGCATTGTTCGGGCGAAATCGCAGCAACGAAAACGTGGCGAAAATAAATATTTGCGAAAACAATGGAGCGTCGACTAAAGGCACGAAACGAACAAGCGGGCCACGAATGCCATCGACGATTGAACGTTTTGAATTCTATCAAAAGTGCTGTCCAATCCATCGTTCGAACAATCGGTTCGATCGGCGCTCGGTCCTGTTTTCCCTCTGCTCCATGAATTTTCCTCATTCGCGTCTCCTAAACGCTCGTTCCATACCAAAAAACCAATCACAAACATCAATCCGTATTTAAGCTTCAACTTGCCGAGGAGCAACAACGACTTCGTGTTTAGTTATCTAGATTGAGTTATCTAAATGAGGAAGGAAACTTCATTGGAAAGTTCCAAATTTACAATTTATAACGTATCAGAGATATCTTTCTGTCTTTAAAAATCTTGCTTTTGTATGATTTACGTCGTTCGCAACAGAAATTATTACACTGCCAAGAACTAAGTGTAATTAGCACTGAGAATAGAGAGAACTATCAGCGATGCAAGTCAACGAACCACCGGTGTTCTATCGGCTTTGACCTGTGACTTTTTCAACGACGTGCTCGAAAGTTGCTCGATCTCTATGGTAAAAACAAAGGTAAAAAAGCAATGGCCGATAGAAGGTGGGACGAAACTGCAGGGGTAGAAGCCTGAACGGAGGTGGCGTGACGAGTATATCGGTTTTAAAGCGAGCCACCTTCGTGTGTGCAGCTCGGCATATTAATTGGCAGTGCAATTTACACGGTGGAGCTGTCTTTCAAGTTGGGCCATCGGTGTTACGAACAACGAACAAAGCGAGTCTCGCCGTCCGGCAAAGTTAATTAGCCGTTCCAGGCCCGCCAACTACGAATAACGAAGTTAACGATGCTTATCGGGTTGTCCCGTGTCCGAGATCGGTTCATAGCAGAGCGGCACGTTCCTGCAGCTACGAGGTACCCGTTGCTCAATAACAACTAAAGTACACTAGACGTTTCTGTGTATTCTTTCGGATGCCCTTTTCTTTCGTGAATTAAGTTGCTTCGAAATTAACTCTTCGCGACGGTTGTATTTTCCTAAAAATTCACTCTCTGTAACGTTTCAAGCTTCTGTGAAATTCAAAGATTCCTTGTGTACATAGATCGAGCGCAAGAGATGATCCAACGTGGATCAGTCGAATCGTAATCGAAATTTAATCTACAAAATTAATTTTGGCTGGACGAGTAAAATCCTAACTCGACCTCCTTCTAGCAGTGTCTTCCGACAGTACCACGACATTACCAGATCGAGCGCAGTCAATTCAGAAATATAAGTCGGCGAGAAGACGAGCAAGAATGCGTGATAACATATTGCAGCTATAAAACGATAGCTGCAGCAAGTGATCCGCAAGAAACGAAAAATACGAGGAAACATATTTCTCGGGCGAATTTAAAATCGCGATCTAGTGTATATGGAATAACCGACGTGCTGTTCTCTGCCTCTTACTTTCACCTGTGTAAACAAGCAGCATTTTACACCAGCGGTATTCTCCTCGAATAAAACTTAGCTTCTTAAATCCTCGAAAAGAACCTGAGAGGCTTGGAGTTCTCTTCGCCAACTTGTTGCCCTCGTTTCTCTTATTCATGGCGTGAAAAAACGGAAGCGCTGTAAAACATTCGGAACGGCGGAACGTCTGGATGTCGTTTTTCTGGCTATCAATTCTCGCGACGAAAAGGAAGCTCGTAGGACAGTGTGCCGACTGTGTAAATAAGAGAACAGTAATAACTACGAAGTGGGCGGAGGCGTGTTCCATGTTCTACTTGGAAGGTGGCTTCTCTCGAGCTACGGAGCGTAACAAGATGTTTTTTCTGTCGTGGAAAGAGGAACGTAGAGCGAGAAAAACCGTGAAGCGGAAGGTTTGAACGGTTGTTCGGATGTCTAGGCCAACGTCGTGCCGAGAATAACCTCGATGCAAAGACAGAGAGTGCTGGAGACGTGGATACCGAAGTGGAAGATCCTCGTCGCTGGTAAGACGTCGCGAAGGACTCGAACAGATGCCACGAAACGAAGCGTATACACCATGCTTCGTTTCTTTTCGGCAAAACGAACAACTCTTACTTCCGATCCTTTCAATTTTGTAGATTGAATCGTGCAAAGTGATACGTCGTTTAGGGGAGATGAAACGTTGTCGATTTATGACGATTACGAGTTGGACAAATCTGTTAAATTATAATTTTTACGATATACTATAATGTTATTTCATTTAAAATTATTATCCATCGGCAATGGTTCTACGATTTTGCATCGCCTTGAAGATTATTTTTCTCGTCATCGAAGGCAATCGGATTTGCGAGCTGATTTCTTCAAACATCGTCTACAAACGGGTTCATTTTTTTAAAGGAACAGTCGACAGAATCGAGTTTCCTCGATATCTAAGGATTTTCATCGATTGTTTCCTATTCCCGAAGCTGCTATACCGAGCCGCAAAGGAAATCTTGATCGTCTCGTAAAACCTGGAAAAGATTCCGGATTATTCGAAAGTAGCGGAGTAAAATGGACGAACGTGGCCTGGATCTCCTGCCAGTCGTACGAATATGACTGAAAACGTATGATTTTTATTTCCAGCGAACCAGAAACTAGAGCTTTTCTCGTTACCATAAACTTCTCTCCTTCGATTAACAATTTTTTCGAGAATTGTCGAACGACAATGAAAAGAAAGGAAAGGAAAGGAAAGAGGTGAGAAATTTTCTGACAGGTTTTTCGTATCAGGGAAAATTTCGTTCTCGCGGAAGCATTATTCGTTCGTTATTTCGTCGAGGAACTTCAGGAACGAAATAGTTTGCGCGCTAAATTATAGCAAGTTTTCAGTATCTGATTACCGGAATCACAGCGTGTAATAAATATTTCAGCGATATTCAAGCTCGACCCGAATTTCGTAATTACGTTACGCGGCCAGGCTTCCGGAGCTCCCGTGGCGTCATCAAATTTTCAAAAACTCCGAGCTCCTGTAATTTTGCGACGAACAGCTTTCGGTACGAATCCTCTCCAGGAAACTACGTACGATATGCTTCTCAGCTTTCTCAGCTTTCACCTGTAATCGTTCGTTAGAAACAGCAATAAAAAAACAGGAGAGAACGTACTCCTAAAAAGTAATTATGCTAATTACGAAATTACGTTTCAAGCATCTCTACAGAATCACGCACACGCAATCGACCCCTCACGCGTACTATCTAATTTTAATGCATAACTTCCGACCAGATAATCACGGTATTGATTATTCTCGACTACAGAAATACGAGTTTCGTCGGGAAACTGTAGACCCTCGATTATCCGAATAACATTATCCAGAAGTAAACTACGAATATTTATGCGAATTCATATCTTTACGAACGTAATTGAAAAAATGCAACCTAAATGGAAAATTACTAAATATCGTAACGAGTATCTACCATTGCATTGGCAACTAAGTGATTGCGGATTTTATCATTAGATGGTATTGACAAAATCCGCAATCACTTATTTGCCAACCCAATATATTGGCTATTTTACATAGTTTTCTATCTGTTGCAAAATATTTCCTATAAATACATCAAAATCCACGGTCTATTTACAAGTATTTTTCTAATTTGCTTTCGTCTCATGAAACTTAAATATTATATGTTCGACACGATCCTCTCGTTCTTTGTTTCTTCGTTCCTTTAAATCGAATACCTCGCAGGGAGCAACGAATGCGGATCGACTGCACGAAATTATAAATTCAGGCTAAGCCCGTTACGTATCCAACGTTGCTTGTCGAAATAGCGGTTGTTGGCCGTGTTGGTGCGCGCTCGAGGGGAAAAATTGGCCGAGCTGCATATCGCAACGAGCCGCCACTTTCGGCCGTGCCACGTTGATTTACAATGCCATGGAAGATCGTGCCTTCGAAAGCTTCGACGAGATTCGTGCTTCGTTCATCGATTTCCAATCGCTTTATCCTCGTGGACGACGCGCGCAACGCTATAATATATGGAAAGGACGGAAATACGATGCGTGGCGATACGACCTGGAAATATTGCGAGCGGAAACGAAATTGCGAATACTTCCGGTTTCTAGAGACGTTTGATAGCGATAGAATAAATCGCAGGCAAATTTCGCTACATCAACTGATTGTAGCAATGTACGCGTTGGATTGTCCCGATAGTTCTTTCGTTTCGTAAGGAAATAATAGATGCGCAACATTTCTTGTTTTATATTTTGTTCTATTGCAACGAAATGGATCGTGCATAGTTAGATAAAATAATATGAAAGAAAAAATATTGCGCGTCTGTTATTTGCTTATAAAACGAAAGAAAGTTTCGGAACAACAGATATCGAAAGTAAACCCGAAGGATCAAGAATTTCAACGAGGAACGAATGAGGATTTCTTTGTTGCGTCGCAGTAAAAATGTACGCTACGATCGAGCGATTTAAAAAATAAAAAATAGGATATATCGGATTAGAATGATAAATTATGAGCCATTGCGATATTCACGTTAATTTTATATTAGAAATAAGAATACGATAAGAGGAAAAGCTAGGGAGTAGATGTAAATATCGGTCAAAGTATGATCCGACACTTGTAGGAAACTTGATGTAGGAAAATTCAAGTTATTACCTCAACTTTATCGATGCTTGTTAAAAAATTCGTCTTTCTTACCGATATATCGACGTTTGTCAGGATGCACGTCGCTTCGTGCAGATCGTGACTACGGCTTCTTCTTCGCCGTTGGCACGAGTATCTGCATCTCGACTGCAAAGCTCGCTTATCGATTTTTCGTAACGTTATCCTGGACGGGCGGACGAATAGGAAAATGTAAAACTGCAGGAGGCGAACATCTGGTGCATGCGTTAGACAAATCGATCGCGTATCGTCGCAGAGTCGTACTCGAAGTTTAAGTCGGATAAAATACAAATAGCTACCAGGTAGAACGTGCTAGGAACAGGAGGGAAAACAAGCACCGAGCTTATAATTTCCCAGCAAATAACTGTCGGACCTTCGAATCGAATGTAAAACGAGAGTCGTATCGAAGACAATTGTATGGGAATAAATTCCAGAATCATTTCCACGCGATTACTCTCGAAATACGCTCGGTACTTCGATCTCCAGTGTTATATTACACTTTAACGTACATGTACACGTATAACAGAAAAATTATTCAACGTACCTCTATTCTTGTCAATTAATTTTTCAAAAAGTTTCTGATAGTTAGACTTTAACGACTGTCGCTTCCCTTGATGGCCATAAAACGAATAGTTGTCAGGTAATCTTATGTCGCTAAAGAATTTGTTGAAAGTCGTTCCACGGGGATCACGAGATTACGAAGATCGTTGTTGCACCGCTATCGCAATGGGATGGTTAAAACGTTTCGAACAGCGCGTTAAAGAGGAAATCGATTAAACGGTGTCTTTGCTCCACCTTTGCTCTCGAGTTTAAAATTCGTTGGCCGTACCTTAAGTATTTCACTATCTCGCGAACGCGAACTCGTTTCATTAATATTTTCTATACGTTGAAATCCGAAGAGCGCGAAGCTTTCCAACGAAGAGCAAGAGAAAAAAGTTGCTAATTTATTTTCCAAAGTAAACCAGGAAGAGGTAAAAGTGAATCCAAACGATGCAAAATTGATTACACCGACACACCGAAACAAACCAGGCAGAATTTATTTCCCGTGGCAAATTGTTTGGTCCCAAGCTGCCGGTTTTATACGAACGATTATTCTTGTAAAACGAAACTGCTATTAACCGTTCCAACTGCGATGCAAATAAATCACTTTGAATCACGCCGTCGTATAAAAAAGCCTAAAAAGCTCTCCGATGAGATTACCAGAATACTTGCACGGTTAGAAATAAACTGAAAATAAGTTGATTCTACTCTCCACTGCGTACGAACAAAAATCCACCCCTTTTTCTTCTTCTTTCTAAGTAAAACTTCGATTAAGCCATTCTACAGTCACTCGATGAAATGAATAATGCATTCCATCCTCGACAGCCTTTTCCCTGTCGCTATAATTGCGTTCCTTCCACGGCAAGGAACCAAGCGCACCGCTGTTGACCAACATAATAAATACGCGAGTCAACATTATACGACCGCAAAATTAGAAACGTTTCGTCCCCCGAGCAAATAGACTGGTCTAATTCTCGCGAACAACGTGGATTTAGCGCGTCGTGTATTTTGATTATATTACGATTGAAATCTGCATGCGATGAAATTTCACCTGTGACGATCTTTAAGTATTGATTTCTTAACTCTCGTCTGGGTCTTTTAACAATTTACGTCTTTCCAAAAGGAATAAAATCGAGTTAGCCAGCTACTGAATTATCAGTTGGATCAAGTCTCATTGGAACTCTATCGCGATAAAATTTCACGGACGAGAAAGTGGTGGATTACGAGCAGACTGGAGTTTTCACACGAGCAACCGTACAGAAAATAAACGTAACACGGTGTGAATTTTAAGCCATTGCGCTTTAATAAGCGCTTGTTCGAGTCAGACGACCCGTTTCGCGTTCAATTAACACGTGTCGCGAGAAAATCAATTTTTAGCCGATCCCGGGGTAAAAATAATTATTAACGACACGGCTCAAGTACACGAAAACATACGGATCGTTCGTCGAGTTTCAGTGTGACGCGTTTCAGACGAGAGTTCCAAGATCGTGCGAAAATTCGATGAAACGCGTCCTCTCTACACGGCAATACTCTGTCTCGCTCGATCTCTTCTTCTCCTTTAAAGTTCTTTAATTTGCTGGAACTGGATTATACAAGATGGAAGATAATAATAGGATTCGAGAGAATTAGAATTTAGATGATTTTGCGAAGAGTTTTCTTTATGGAGAAGAAATTAACAGATTCTTTTCTCCGAGACATACGACACCGAAAGATATGAATTTCATCGTGATAAAGATAAAATGATAATCCGGCAGTAATTTAGAAGTTGAACAGTGGTTGTGTTCCGATTGTTAACGCAGGAGGTCGGAAGTTTCGTGGATTCCCGACGGAGCGTTTCCTCCATGTTGGAAATTCCTGGAAACTTGGGAATATTTTTGCTTAAAATAACGGTAACTTTTCAGGAAATCGCGGGCCAGAAACCTTGATAGAGGAATCTCGAGGCACGGTCACGAAGGCAAGTCGGAGTTTCGTTTCGAGCATCTTCTTCAGCAAATTGCTTAGTTTAGAAAAGAAACGTCACGGTCGCGTTATCGATTCAACCTGAAATTCCACGATTCCATGGCGGTGCAGCGCGATGGTCTGATTTGACAAACGCGTATAGAAATTTGAACGAAAGTAACGATTATTTTAATCGAAAGATCCGAAAAAATATCCATTAAAAATGAATTAACTGATACTCTGGTATCCGTTAAGCAATTTTAACGTTAATTTAAAAAGGCAAGTACACGCATGTTTCATTATCGAACAATTCGATTTTCCGAACCACCTCGGTCCCAGTTGGTTCGGAGAAATAACTGACGCTCTAATAAATGACTATCGTATTCTACACACTGAACTTTGCGATCTACACTTTCCTTCGCGCTATATTACGTAGCGTGCACTTTCACTAAACTACGTGTACATTACACGGAACACTCTACAGGGACAAAGATTATCTCTGGTCCAGACAGTGGACTACGCTTTAAAGTATTCGTGACAAAAGCAACGATCCCATAAGAGAGGCAACAAACGTTCCAAGAGCATGTACGCCAGCGGGATGGCGTGAAATAGCGAGGATTCAAGTGGTTGGTCCGGTTGCTTCTGCTCACGGCCACGTTTCACCGCCAGAGACTTGAAAAACACGAGCACGAAGAGCTATTCCAGGCGCTTTGATGACCATACAAAAGAGGCCTGCCGAGAACACATAGGTAGCTCAACAGGTAGCACTGAGAGTACCTTCCTCCCTGGCGTGTTCTCACAGTTCCCACCCTTGCCTTCTTTCTTACTCAACGAGAGCCTCCCCTGTGCCTACACACGCACGTTCCACCTGGGCATTGACACTTCTCAACGCCCTCTCCGCGCTTTGGGAATTTTCAGACCAGTTTCCGAAACGCGACATTCCTGGTCCACCTAGTTTGGCAGAAAGTTCGAATATTGGATAGAAACTTTGTTGCCAATTTAATCTGATATTTCTCTAAATAATATAAAAACTTTGACACAGTTTCGACGTCAAATCGAATCAGCAATGTGATAACTTAACGCCATCATCTTTAATTTCACGTGCATTACGTTATACGTAAATATTTCATCATCGAGCTGCAAAGGTGATCGATTTACCGTGAAATGACCAATGGTGTAAGGACTCCATGTAAGGATACGTCACGAAGAATTCTCGAAGGCAGAAAAACAAGCGCACCAGGTCGAAATATCCTTCGGTTTCTTCCTGCCAATTCTTTTTCCATCTTTTTCATCGGAAAATACTGCATAACCATACAACCAAAGATTATGAACGGCCGACTGAATATTCACTGGCATTGCCAACGGTCAAAGAACGAATTTCCACAGATGTGTTCGAAGAATCGTGATACACCAAGGAAAAAAGGCACTGTCAGCGTTTTCATTATTTCGTAGTCCGGCGAATCGAACGTTCCGCACAGCTTTCGCGTTCGGCGAAAACAACGCCGAATCGTTCGATCGATTCCTGTTTAATTTACCAGCACTCTCGATCGTTCATGATACAACAAAGATGGGTCCTGGAATTGAATTCACGTGGATAACGAGCTAATTAGGCTGATCGAGGTGCAAGTGAAGAACATGTGAAGGAATAATGGCTCGTTCCTTGATTGTACGTGTCATTAAAATGGAGAGCCTTTAATCTCTGGTTCGAGAGAGTCTCGGTTAGTGAATTGGTCGATAATTCACGGCCGAAGCTCGAGTGGTTTCGATTGGCTGAAACACGCTCGTAAAAAGGAGAGCTGCGCAGCTGGTGCAACGCTCTTTTAAACGAATAGAGTCGTTGAGTAAATTAAGCGTAGCAGGTGACAAGGATTTTCATCGGTGAAGGTTTTTTCATTACGCTAACGAGCTCTAACCGAGCTGTATCCCACATTTGATCAGGCTTACGCCGAGGTTCTTAATCTCTTGATCCTACGAATTCTTCAAAGGGAATCCGAGGATTTCCCCTTGTTGCTCGCGCAATGTTATTACCGAATTTCTATTTCGACGGATATGAAATGGCGTGTGAAAGGTTAAACCGACTTTCCGCTCCCTTCCGTGGAAGCAGGAATTTTACCATCAATCCCTCGTATAATTTTCCTTTCGGTTAACGTTCCTTTGATCTCTGCTCTCGAAAAGCCTGCCACATGTTTCCCAAGATTACCGTCCTTCGCTTTTTCCACAGAGAAAAAGAACAAAATGATACATCACTAGTAAATATTCTACGTTTGCCAAAAGATACACGATCGTTCGAACGAGTTATGAAAAGATTAACATTAATTAAATTCCAAAGGCATTGCACAATCACGAAAATCGCCATCGGCGTGACACTTGCGAGGGCTCGACGGCAAAGAGGTCGTCCGGATCGAACGACTTGCCACGACCTCGTTCTGCCTATCCGCGCCGGATCTCGACGTCCGGAAACCATCCCCCGAATTCCCTAAATCGTCTGGTCGACCTTTCTCGTCGGTCGACAGCAGCATGTCCCTGAGCATCTCCAACAATTCCACTTCGTCCTTCTTTCCCAGTTCTTCGATCACGCGGAGAGCATTTAGCATATCCTCTCTCTGTTCCCCGATCTTATCCTCGTACCCGACCAACTTGCAGGATCCTCTGTCCGTCGCTTTCTCGCTATCCTCTTCCTCGTTACCGGACGCCTGTTTTACATTCTCCAACACGGATCCTTCCTCCTCTATGACGTACGTAGCCATCGTGTTCACGCTTCTTCCGGATACTGTGCTATTATTTTCACGCTTCGGCGTATCTTCCTCCTCCTGTACCTTGTCTCCTCCTCTATCCTCTATCTTCTCCAAATTATCTTCGACGTTTCTATTTTCTTCTTCTCGCGCATCGATGGTGGATATAAGAGAGGTTAAGGAAGAACTAGAAGACGAAGGAGAAACTTTCTTCCTCTCGATATCTACTCTGAACGTGGCACCACCTTGAGAAACGTACTGTTCCTTTTCAAGATCCGATCGAGCGGTACATTCGCGGTAAGTGCGGGCTAAATTCGCTGTCTTGTTCGACCGCGTCGTTATCTCCTCGTCTTCGTCAACCGACGTGTCCTCGTTGCCGGAATCGTCTCTTCGCTCGATAATCGCTTTCCTCTGCGAGAATACCGTAGTTGTCACCGTTCCCTTGCGGCTGACAAACAGACTCAGATCTTGCTCGGCTTTTTGGCCGTGCGAGATGACCGACTCGACGACCTCCCAGTGGCTGTTCTCGAGCGGGATCTTGCGGAGGGCGTGCGCCACTTGGTCGATAAGATCGCGGATGTAGGACAGCATCGGGGTATCACCCTCTTCCTCGGTGATCTTCGCCGCTATCTGTAGCTCCTCCAGCGATTCCACGAATCTGCCTAACTTCGCCAGGCTTTGACCTTGAAAAAGAAATCAAAGAAGAATAAATCGGAGCGTTGCGTTGAAAGATGCCAATGATCTGCAGCGTACGATCAAAAGAATCTTCAAACTGGCAACGAGTGCTTGAGATCGCAACGTGAACAAACATCACGCGCTCGCGTAAAGTATTTCAAAATGATTACGGAGAGGAAGAACGAAAAATTCGGAGAAACGAGGAAAAAGAATCTGTTTATGCAATGGATGTGTAAAAATTACGGATAATCGTCTTAGTTAATAACGCGTTATTTACGATTAAAGCAAACGTTGTAATTTTGTCTCCTTCGAAAACGTAGTACGTCCGCCTCTTTTCCTTATCGCTGTGGTCAAATTGCGATACTAATTGTAATTCGAGTGGAACGAGCGGTATCAGCGTTCCCACAGACCAACAACCCGGACTACCTTCGCAACCGTTATCCCTATCGACATTCCGTGCTCTCGGGTGTAAATCGTACTCGCGTGGAAATTGATTTCGGTGTCCGACTATAGCCAGTTCTACCAGAGGTCTGATGTGCTAAATAGGTTCTAAACCACCGGACAGACAAATTGTAGCACAATAGACAATATATAGTAGACCGAGACAATCGCAGATCATCGGATTGCCGACGATTTATTCTTCCATCTTACTAAATTTCTACGACACTTGCGATTTTAATATTCTTCTATGACAGTTGCGATATCACGCGTCATAAGATTGATCCAAATCAAATTGCAAATATAATAAGTTTCAGAGAAAAAATGAATTCCACAAATGCGTACCTAGCAACAGCCTTCCATTAAGCATCCACTTCTTGGAATGGGCCTTCGTTGCCGCTTCCACGCATCTGAAACCCATTTCCATTGCTTTTTCATATTTTCCAGTCTCCAAGTAGCATCTGCCAATCTCGTGTTTGATCCAAGCCACGGGAATCGGTTTGTTCAAGTGCTTGGACAAGTACTCCCATGCCTTGGCCGCTGCGTCGAGGTGTCCAAAGCTGAGATGCACTTTTCCCAAGGTCACCAATGACCGACAGATCTGAACCACGTCCCCGGTACTCTTCGACAAGCGTATCAAACGCGATACGCTACATACTGCCCGATCGTGTCTTCCCATGGCCACGTGGATCAAGGATAAATAGTGATAGGCAGCTATCTGATAGCGACTAGGGTCGTGCAAGCCCTCCGATATCACGAGTAACTCCTGAGTGATCTTCAGAGTGATGGATACTTTTCCAGACTCGAAGGACGCCTCTAGATTCTTCAATGTAGTCTCAGCAAGATTGTTTAATTGTTTGAACAACATCTTGGATCTTGTTAACTGAGTATTGGAGATTCGAGGAGACGGAAGGCTCTTCCAGTAGCTTTTGTGGCTGTCGAAATAGCTAGGGGTTGGAGGAAAGGGCAGTGTTTAATCATTTATTTTGTGGGATCTTTGCCTCGGTCCCTGAAGCGTGGAAATTGAAAATTTTTTCATTTGAGAATTTATCGGCTGATATAATATCAGCCTACCCTAAGTAACGCGATCGTTTTATAATTAGATTGATATGGAAAACTTGGTGGAGAATGATAAATAATTAAAAAAAAAAGGAGTAGGGAAAATTCTAGTCAATTTTAGCTTAAAATTAAATAGAAATTCTAATGCTAATATTAGCAGAAAATCTTGTCAGATATCTTTAGATATTGGAAGATCGAGTTCCTAGACTATTATTATATAAATTAGAGAACAGTAACAAGATAGAACCTATTCCATAGAGCATTGTTTTTATGCAAATGATTTAATTGCCTCGATTCGCATTGAGACGTTCGATTCATTTCCCTGAGGTTCCCATCCCTGTTCCTATTGACGTCAGTCGAGGATCCGTATTCCGAGCCACATTTCGAATCGTTATCCCGACATTTCGAATACTTTAATCATGGGTCTGAAGGCGCATTGATATCATACTCGGTATAGATCAGATTCTCATAGAATAGACAGATCTGACAGACCGTAATTTACGTAGACAATCGTCTTACAGGTGGCATGAATATATCATCTTATAGATAGATTGCTCTCGCATAAATCATGAATACCGTGCATCGTCTATTACATTACCAGACTACAATCCTACCAACTAGATGGATCAGAATCCTATTAGCGGTAAATGAAATAAATCAACAAGCTATCGTATCTTTCGCCTTCTCTGATTTCCACGAACAATTTGATTTTAACTCTGCATAGCTAAATTCGGTCTTTTATATTCTAATCTAATTTTTCACTGTTCTAGGCTTTAAGAAACGCTTGAAACTCGATCGTTCGCAATAGATAATCGCACAAAGTTTCAGTTCGCCTACCATTACGTACTATCGCTCGATATCTCTTGTATCGATGTTATCCACATTATTAGTCGAACATGTTAGAATTTTCATTTCGAAACGCTTGACGCGACAAACAATCGTACAAAATCGTCGTTCCCGCAAAATAGAAATTCCCATGAAAGAAATTCAGAGTTAAAATTTTCCTCAATTTTGCAATTTTGCTACAAAAGATTCAATAACATTTTTCTCAGCTTCGAAATTTTTCCACGTACTCGGTAATAAATTTTGTAACCTACCTGAGTATCTCGGGGATCGACATTGGTTCGGGCGACTTCTTCAGCTGCTCGTTCGCCATTATAGCGGCGGTTTCCGGACATAGGGCAGCCGTTAATCGCTCTCCAGAGCTGGGTAAAACCTTCCGCAAAGCTTTCGACGGATTATTGCAAGAGCTTATCGTCGCTGCGGTCCTCCTAGCCGCAACACCGTGACTGCTGTCCCTCGGATACAAGTTCGCTGCTCTATGATACAGTACTAATGCCGACTCGTAATCACCGCTGCAAATTGCCATGCAACATTCAAAATTCGTTCGCTTAGCCTCGGCGAAATGGACTGACGATTAATCACGGGGAGAGGACAAGGGTCTGTTTAAACAACGTTTTAACACCGCGTCATCGGTCGTTACCTTGTGTACCGTGGCGATGAGCTAATTTCGATAATTAACCGACGCCTGGAGTACACGCGCAAAATGCCAGAAATTATGGAAAATACAACGGTTGGAACAGGCGCTTGGTGACACACGCCAATCGCTCTTTGTTAAATACGATTATAACGGAAATAGGAAATTTAATTAGATGTGTAGCCAATGAAAAGTTTTCAGTCAATGCTTTGTCGTAGTTTCAATCAGACCAATACGTACATAGTGCATTGCGTTTCAATACAATTGTCTGTAAATTCCTCGGACGTTCTGTCGCTCGGGTTTCGTATTCGGTTTCGGTTTCGAGCTGTGCACGTGCTACCGTGTCTGCTTACCGATCGTATGACAAAGAATTTGTAATATTCGCACGAGCGTAATAACGCCGGCAAAAATTACCCGATTTTGTAGTTTCGTTGTATTCGATCGTTCGAAATTATACCGCGTGAAATTCATGTGGTTTTGAAGCTGTTTACAATGATTCCTCTGTAATTCCCTTGAATGTACCATATCAAAAACTTTGTACAACTCGAAACATTCATTTCGCTTGTTACTATGTATTTGGAGCTGCGGAAGAGATTATTTTGAAGATTTTTACCTTTGAACATATTATCGAAGAATATTACCTGAAATCGAGATACAATTTGAATATTAACAAACGAGAGTTTATCGATGATCACTTTAACGATCTGAAATAACGTTACCGCACGTATAGCGAATGAAACCTAATCCATTAATTACGATACACATCTGTATGTGTGAAATCCATTTCGCAACGTATTAAATTTCAACAACACGCAACATACTAAAAGACAATTGGATTTCGATGCGAGAGCTAACATTGTCATCGACATAACTCTATCATGACGTCTTTAATGGCGGAACATTCACCCTGGTCACACCCTGCGATTAATTATGCAAAAGTAATTAAACGATACAGTCACGGTTTCTCTAATAGTCTGTACGGCCATTTCAAGAAAATAAATTCATTTCGCTGATGAAACTGTTGAAATCGATGCGTAGTAAAGGCCTGACCAAAGCGCGCAATTAAATTTCAAGCGAAACAATTCCAATAATTGCGGTTTAGTTTCTATTTCGACTTTCGGTTTGAAATTTCCGCTTCCACTCGATCCAAAGGGAAAGTTGATAAAACGATAGTACAACGTTGATAACAAAACGAACGCGAACACGACCACCTGCACCGTCGGTTTTTCTACGCTTCGTTGCCTGTATTCTCGAAAAATTCAATTCTATCAAAGCATCGGTGTATCAACATTTACAAAATAAATTGTAACGCGATATACGAACGCTATTCCGGGTCGTGTTTTAAAGCGAAAAGATTTGCTTGGAAAATTACGCTGTCGAAAGTTCGTGAATGAAATTGAAGACGTCAACTGTCCAATTTGTAAAAGTTACTTCTTGGGAGGAGTGGTTAGTCTCTTAGAATCTTTCGAAGGGAATGAAATATAAAAATTTTGCAAATCTTGCCTGCGGTATAGTTGATCAGCTTCGCGATGCAAAGATTGCGCGTATTCTCGATTATTCTTCGAGACCACCTTGCAATCGCTTTTCTTGTGATCGAGACGCGCGCGACTTTCCGCATTTTCCACCGCTTTTCTTGTATCGTTCAAATCCTCCGAGTTGCCTCTCAGGCCTCTGCTCGCGAGGACCGCCATCAACGTTTAAACTGACACAGACGTTTGTCTCGTTGAAATCTCGCCTGAATTTTGCCATGATTACGATACTTTGAAGTTTGCCAATAATTTTACGATATTTCAAAATATAAATGGGATGCTTTACGCATCCGGATTGTACTATAATTTCAGTTATTTCTAAAAGATCGATTTTTATTTTTTTAATCCTCTTACGCGCACGCACATACACGCGCAGAATAGAATGAATATTATTGTGAATTTGCAAGCGAGAGTAATCGTTTCATAAAAAAAAAATCAATGAAGCAGTTGCGAGCTAAATTTATACAATTACATTAACAGCGTATAGGTTCGCGAACTAAACGCAAATTTTGTTAATCGGTCTGCAATCGGATTTTCGCACTGGACTTCAACAGAGGAACTTGAACTATCCATTTAACAGAGCGCAAGCAGACAACGAGAGAACTTATCCTATTAGCCGGTGCAATTTTCCAGAGTCTGCGCGGAAAATCCAGCTACCATCAATTCTATCTTTTTCACCGGGGCAAACCTAAAGGCGGAGATAAAGCGTTACAGACTAGCGAATACGGCGCTATGTCATACTCATTCCGCTTTCAAAGAACCATTCTCAAGAAGATCGACACTGCGGCACCGCCAGAACGTCTAAGATTATTCCTTAAAGAACCGAGAAAAATTCACTCGAACGCTAAACGCCATTCTCTTTCCAAGTTCTGAAGCTTTAATCGTAGATTCGACTGTGAGAAAATCCAAAGAAATTCCCCACTCTCTCTTTCGTACAGGCAGGAATATCCTCATTTTTCATTTATCGATTCGACGACGGTTCCAACCCCTTCGACTTCCTTAAACTCTGGCTTCCTAAACACGTATCGAAATTTCATATCTATCTCCGAGGCTTTATAGTTCGAAACTAGCCGCGTGCAACGAAGGCTGGCCCGACCTTGGTCCAAAAGTTTATAACAAGTATACGCTTCTCACTTGTCAAGGATAACAGTTTCAACTTCTCAAAGTCCTCAAAATCTTATCGGAGATCAACGAAACTTAGTACGTATACTCGTAACTTTACGCTTCATCATTGCCATTCATATTCATCAAAGTACACGACGTTAAGTCCGTCCTTGTATAACTTGTAGCACTTCGACAAAGCTGTGGTTCTCGTTCACCGACCAGGGTATGTTTCGTACTCGCGAACCTGGTGACACGGTCAACCGGACAAACAGAATCGACATTCGCGAGACTGCAGACTCTAAACGTTATTCATATTCATCGAAGTCCGCGAAGTTAGGTCTGTCTTTGGAGGATTCGTATTGCGCCAGTAGAGCTTTCCTGGCCTCTTTATCGGGGTCTCGCGGTGGACTAGGCAATATGGTCATCCTCTTGCAGGGCAACTTGAACTTGCGATCCACGGGCTTGCAGCCAGGCATCACCGACAATCTACGACTAGCAGGAACCGCGTCCATCCGCCTCCAAAGAAAATCCACCTCGCTTTTCATATCGTCTGGCATTAAATTTAATATCAGCTGTTGCCTCGCTGCGATCGCGTCGAACGCCAGCAACTTCTCCATGTCCATGTCGTCGATCACCTCGATCGCGTTTTTGTAGAAGTCGATGAGGAAGTCGAGGCCAAGCTTCTTAGCACTGGACAGTGCCAGAAGAGCCGCTTCTTTCGCTTCGTTGCGGTAATTTTGACTGATTTCGATCCGAATGAAGAGGTGTTGAGAATTTAACATCCACTGCTCGTTGCCTGCTTCCTGTCCCATGTCTCGAGCCTTTTTACCATAGAATCTGGCCAGATCGTAACGACGGATGTCGATCAAGTATTTCGAGAACTCGTGGAACAGCCAAGCTAGCTCCGAAGGTTCCGAGGCCATGGCTAGCCTTCTAGATTTTAAAGATGAAACAAAAGAATAAGAACAATATTAGAGAAATATATATCGCGAAAGAAAAAGAAGAAACCTGCGATACATCTTGAGAGTTTCTTTCCTATCGGTCGCTTTTAACCAACCAATGTCGCTGTCGCGTGGTAGCTCAGCAACTCGAATTCCCAGATGATGTTTCAAGTATGTTCTCTTAAGTTGTTTACTCTCTATCTTTGATAAATCGCGGGTGTCTATATAGGTCCACGCGACCATGTTGTAGAGCGCGTTCAGACACTTCTCCTTTGCAGGAAACATCTTCAGCGAGTACGAGTCGAACTTGTCTTTCACACGGTCCACCATTCTGAAAGAAATCGGATATATATCGAATTATTTTTTCACCGCTTAAAATTCCTAGCTAAAATAAGAAATCCGAAGCTATTTCTGTTCTGTAGTAAAATGTGTTTTACTTTCTTTATCGCTTCCCTATACTTTCCTCAATTTCCCCTGCTGTCTTTCAAAAATTCTCAAAACAAGCTCGTTCTTATCATACTTTTATCACCCCTGAATTATCCAGCATCCACGTTCTTCGCGGAGAAGTATTGGAGAAAATTTCTCAAGAAGATACTCAAGCGTGAAGAGAATTCGATTCTCGTTCAGCAACGACTCACCCAAAAAAGGTGATGTAGTCTTTTCGCATTCTAATTTCGTGCAGGCGATGCAACAGGAAGTCTGCCTGGATAATGATAAGGTTCCTCCTCAACTTCTTCTCATTCTCCAATATCTTCTTGTGACCCGGAGGTATGCGTCTACTCTCGAACATCATCACGTAAAGTGGTCGTCGCATTCGCAACACGTTCTGCCTACGGATACCTCTCCGGTAATTCCTCGATATCACTTGATGAAGCAACACGCTGGTCTCTTTATTCGGGGATTCCAGTTTTTCCGGATGTTCGGCCAGGTGTTGCAAAAATTCGTTATCGTGCGCCAGGTAACCAAGGTATATGTGCGCGAGGATACGCTGCATCCTTCTGAACTCGGCTTCCGCTCGAGCTTCAGGGTAATTCACTTTGAACTTTGTTTGTTCCTCTTCTATGCCTAGAGAACGATATAATTCTCGATTTTCGCTATTTTTTAAAGACAAGAGAGGGTAGTTTACTCTGATTTATGCTACGTATCTTACTACTGGAATGATCGTTTTTACGCTTGCTATGTAAATTCTCATTCATAATTGTTCTATTTGTACGGTGTTGGATTAAACATCTGTAAACGTGCCTGGAAAGAATTCTGCCAGTCGCGATGAATATTTCGTCACGAGTGGGATAGAGACGAGAAATCGATCGTTCGAAGGATCATCGTGCTACCTGCGTATCTACACCGCATCGCATGGGAATAAACGTTGGCCGGAACAAGAGACAAAAGCGTCGCATAGAGGCGACCATCTCTTATTACAGTCTCAAATGAAATCCCGACAGGCCGCGTTTGCTGAGCCAATGAAATATTCCCGAGATAGCATGACGGACTAAAATTTCGAGCAAAGTAGGATTGATCACCGCTGCATTAAGGTAGAATCAATTATTTATTTAAAGTGTTAGCCAAGGTTCCACTTTTATCACTTCGGCGTTCGCGTTTCCTGATTTATCAGGACGCTAGAACGCACCGGGTATCGTTCGTTGAACGTGATGAGAACAACGCCAGCGGCATGTTGTTGCAGCCACCGCGACGATCAAAGGAAAGATTAAAACGTTTAACGAACGACATTATGTTCTAACGAGCTTCTGCTTTTCAATTTTCTCTCTTTATCCTTTTTTCATTCTTCTGTTTCTTTTTCTTTTTTTTTTTTGTCACGAAAAATCATCTTTGCGACCGAAATGAAAAGTTAAAGTCCAATTAGTACGCGAAACGAAGAGTCGAGTCGACGAGCAGAGCGAAAGCTGTTAACTCTGTTCGCCTGTGGCAGCAGGTTTGCTGCGAAAACTGAAACCGTTAAATCAGGAAGTTGCAGCACAACTTAAGAATTATACTCGCGCTACAGTTTTGTCCGCATATTTCGCGCTACTAAATTGACTGCCCCTAGCGTTCTGATGTTTGCTAAACATCTATCGAGGCAGATACTTTTAAATCCTATTTCAAGTTTCTTTATTATAATACTTGCAGCGGCACTCGACAGTAAACTAGGGCCGGGCGACGATAGAGCAGTGGTTAGCGTCGTTGGTTACGAACGTTCAACACCCAGGTTCAAACACCCCGGCACCCGTAGTCCGATTTTTTCTCCAAGATTCCTAACTGAGAAGAAGCCTACCGGATGCGCAGACATAAATCTCATATATCAGCAACAGTCAGTAGTACCTATCTCGGCCTATACAACAGCAGCACTATCACAACCTATCCAGTTCATACTACTAATCGTTAAACTTCTTTTAAACTTATCAAATTTTCCTATTCTGCTTTCCTATTTCTAAAGAAATTATCGTACATCGTTCAGCCTTACCTGCAAGCTCGTCCACTTCCTCTTTAAGTTTCTCGATCAGCAACTCTCGATATACCTGCAGCTCTCGTATCCACGGAGAGAGGAGTTCGAGTGCCATGGATTCGGTATCTAAGCCGATACAGTCCTCGATGGTTTCGTTACCTCGCAATATCCCATGCTGGAAGAACGTGGTTGGATACTTCTGGTAACCCTGATGGGCGTGTACCAAACTGTGTTCGAATTCGCCGATGTAAAATAGCGTCTGCAACTGCATGTGCTTCACATGGGAATGGGTCGGATCTGGAAATGAAAGCAATCTCGGGAAACAGCGAGTTAATTGCGTTTAAACGTCCAGCAGCAACTCAGCGCTGCTCGTTCGAAAATTAACTCTGCCATAGAAATGAACTTTGAGAAGGGAAAAAGCTATGGAACGTGCTCTCTCACGACTTCAAGTTACAGTATGGAAATCATTCGAAATATTTATTCCTTGCCTATGGTATCGTTGACAATAGCAATCGAAGGATGCTTTTGAAACTTGATATTAGAAGGAATTCGAATTTTCAAATACTCGGATTTCTCAAATTACGAATTTCTATGAGGAGCATCTTGCGAACATTTTCTCAGAACGTAATATCTAACCTAATATGAGACACTTCTCGGTGGTTTTCAACGCTCTGCGGAACCTAGCGTAATTAAGTTGCACTTTTCCGAGGCCAACGTATGTCCTAAGATCGTTTTGCTGGCCCTGTTGAATCGCCTTCTCGAAATACATCTCCGCAAGGGGATATCTCTCGAGGCTTGACAGCCGGTAGCCCCATTCTCGGTAAACTATACCGTCCCTGAAGAACAAGGGACCCTCGTCGTTCGTTTTCACCATCTTGCTAGGAATCTAATTTTCCTGGACAAGAAAACGAGAAATCGTTCGAAGAACGTTTGGCGTCGGAGTGCATTGTGAAGCTAACCTGTGCTTTGGATCGATATACAACTCAGGGAATTAAAAGAATCCGCATGGAGCCCAGAGGCTGCTCTTCACTCGTGAATTTTGCGCCGTGGATTGGAAAAGAGCGATCGGTTGCGCGATCACATGTTTTCCAAAATCTTCGTAGTCGTCCGTGGAAGCGAACAAAAGCTTCTGTCAGCTGGTTCTGCATGATATCAGCCGATTTCGATACACGTGTGTAAGATGATTCGTAGAATGATTCAAGCTATTGGATCAAAAAGCTCGAGTTTCTTCCCGTCCTTTCGCTTTTTCTTCGTCTTATTTATCGATATCGCAAATTGAAAGTAGATATTTATTAGAGTATTTGAAAAAAAAACGTAACATATTCTAAGGGGCAGATTTGTCTGGACAGAAACAGGGCGGTTTAAAGGACAATATTATTTTTAATAAAAATTTATTTCCGAATGAAACGATACACCAGTGCACCTGTGATCCTATAACAAAGCACCGACGATAAATTAAAGCAAATCTTCTAATAAAAAGTTACACAAATATACTCTCGACCAACATTTCTTCCAGCCACTGCATTCATTAAACATTTATAAGGGAAATGAACTCGATCTCAAAATCTCCTTGCGTTAGATCAAAGCAAAAAGTTTCGTTGTCGACGATTTCCGAGTCGCGCGAACGCGCAGGCTCCCTTTGAGTCGAGATGCAACGAACGGACGTAATCCGCTTTCGATTTTAAAATAGTAGCATGCACGTAAAGCTCTTTGTGGCATTAATTGTCACGCACGTCGACGGATTACAGCCGAATGACGGGAGAGGAATTACGAGCGTAGCTTTTCTTCTATTCTCTTCACCAATTTTAGAATATCAGACCGCGCGTTCCTTCCTACACCCTTCGTTTCACTGTATCGTGAACGTTTATCAGCCACTACCGCGAAATATTAATGTCTGAATTATTTCATTATTTATCGTTATTTAATTATTTATTATTATCACGAAAGCTTTCGTAATAATCGCAACCTCGAATACTAAATATCTGTATTTAGACTCGAGATAACGACTCGACAAAATAAATAAATCAGCGTCGTTTTACGTTTTGTCGCTCAAAATAATCGTCTTTGATCCCCAAGTGTTGCGATCACGCACTTACCCGATACTACGTACTCGGGTACGTACGTCGCACTTTTATCGGGTCCTTCGATTAAATGTCTAACTGAATGCAAAATGTAATTAGTCGAGTATAATAAAGAAAGAGATTTATGGAATTTTATTACAGGATACTGGTGAAGCAAAGAATTTATTCAGATAGAGACGTCGAGTAATCGTGGACCATCGGTTTAGCTGTGCCCTCGAGATGCGGTGATGGCTTTGCTGTACAGATTCGCGCAGCTGCCTGATAGCAGCAGCACGCGGGTCTTCTCTTTCGTCGTCACCAGGAGCGTGGTACGAGACCCTGAAAGAGACGTCACCAGCAAGGAGCTCGTCTGCGGCTTCCAGCGATGGTCCGTCGCATTTTCGCGTGGAAACAAGGTGATATATGTACAGGGTGGCTCTTCCTTCAGCCTGATATTCGTATTTATTTATCTCGATTCACGCGTTTATCAAATAGTCGTTGGTAAAACAATAACGCGACGAGATAGACAGCAAAACGATAGGAGTGCAGATGAATTTAATTAATTTGGAAAGTAGCACGTTGCCATTAATGAGAAGCCAGCGATAAAATCGCGAATCGATCGTAGCTAATGAATCGGAACTATTTGAAGAGTCGCGCCGAGCGAACCGCAAATACGACCACGGATGTTCGTCATCTTCTTCCGCTGAAATACGAGGCAACTCTCTGGTTGCACTCGCGTTTGCAATTGGTAATTCTACTCCGAGCGAGTCGTGGCGAAAAATGAGACATTTATTTCCACGACTTGGCTATTCATTTGCATACAAACATACGCGTTATTATTTCATTGATGGGACATGTAACGAATTCAATTTCTTTCTTCGACACGAACGAATATTTCAGTCACGATTTAAGCAACTTCGAGGAATGCGTAGGTTACGATCAAACAAATTTCTCGTTTCTTATTCGAACAAACTTTGGAAATGTAGGGGACAGGAAAGAAATTTTTCCGGATCGTTAGGTTACGCTAAGCTTGTTTTCTCTTTTTTATCGAGCACCGTGTAGCGATAAAAATTCTCTAAACGACAAGAAGAAGCTAAACTCACAGCGTAACTGATTAAACGCAGAATTCGAACGTGCACGCGAGTCATCGGACTGAAAAATCAATCGATATTGGGAAAGCTTGAATGCGATTAAACGTAAGGACCGATCGCTGTAGTAAATACAGCGCGCGTAGCAAAATATGCAGCGATTAACTCGATAATTAGATAACGATAATATGAGAAATTAACGAAGCGGCAGTTAACACTTCGCCATCGAGCAGCGAAGGCAGCTTCGCATCGCGTCGCGCATACAATCGCCGATTCTTTGGAGTCGTCGACTGGAAATGAAAGAAACGATCGATGATCGCTCGTTCGTTCGATAGCCTCTGCAGGGTCGACAAAAAGCGGTAGCAAATTCGAATAAAATAATCCGCTTTTTAATATCAAGAACTAAATTTAAAACATTGATTTTGTTGAAAAAAAAAAGATAATAACGATGCAAATGAAGCAATTAAAAGACTAAACTATCGATTCTTTATTATCCTGTGTACAATGTATTTTTGCACCAAGTATTCGCAACAATTATGCACGCGTTTTCATAGTACGTATTAACATGATTGCACAGCGTCTATTTTCTCGCTGCAAACACCGATTAAGCGAAAGCAAATCTGTAGTTGACCTAGTTGTAAAATACGTGCTATCAGATGCTTTGATCCAACCATCTACCACTTTGCATCGATCTCTGTAACAATACTTTCCAAATTCTTTAGACGCGCATAAAAATCAGCAAAAGAACGACCAACCAACTATTTCCTTCCAGACTTCGATTCGTTGTCCATCGGAAGCGAAAATAACCAACTAAACCAACCAACGTAAATTCACTTAGAAATCTCTTTTCGTTATTTAGGTTCTAGGCGCGTATCTCGTATGGCGTGGGGCCTCGAGAAACCTACGGGTCTACGTGGACTTCACGTTCACTCTGCTGAATCGGGAACATTTCTCGATGAACGAAGGTTTCTCCGGAAAACGAGTGAAATTCACGTACGAGGCGCCTGCCCAGGGCAACCGGAACTACATCCCGGTGTCGGACCTCTACAGCCGAAACTTCGCCGACACGAACGGCGAGTTTCAACTGGAATTATCAATGGCAAATGTGAGGACCGTCTACATGACCGACCTTAAAATGCCCAGCAGCACATTCCCAGCTGGACAATCCAAATCCAACAAGCTGGAAACCGATTATTTCGCGTTCGGTGGCTTTGACTGGAACCTAGTAATTTATCCTAATGGAAACAAGGAGTTGGAAGGTTACCGTGGCCACGACAGTGGTATCAGCGTCTATTTGATGAGGATGAGCGGCTTCGATCATCGGTGCAGAGTGAGATACAGCGTGGCCTTGGGCGAAGGAGATCGTAGAATCGATTCGGGACAGATCGAGGATCTGTCGGATGCCGAACGATGCGGGTTTGGCTGGCATACGCGTGTCAGATGGTCGGAAATCGCGCACAAAGGTGTGGTACGGGTATCCCTGGAGATGGTGGAAGCTAGGACCATCTGTGAAGTCGCTGTGCAAGCTCGAGGACCTTCGGTGCTACCAGCAACCCCTTGTTACGATCGTGACAAACAAGCCTGGATGATTCGAGCTGATTTGCATTCGGATACCGTCAGGCTACATCTGGTATACAAGGATATTCACAACGTTCCGAGGAATCATTTGAGGTTGGTAATTACAAGGGAATTTGTAGATTCCAGATATCTGAGTACGTATAGTTAGCGTATAGGATGTCTGAAATTAATTGACCTATGTAGATTAGCAGAGAGGAATTTCTGTAAATCGTACTCGAGAGAATGTAAAATACCGTGGCATTGAAAAGATTATTGATTGAACAATTAATTTCGAACGGATATAATAGTAATAATAGTAATAAGTTTCTTGTATTCAAGAAAGAAATTTCGGATCATCCACGTGTATTTCCATTCGAATCTCGATGACTTATAACAATCCTCTTTCGAAAATAAGTACCTTAGAACTTAGAACGCCATTCTACTGCCATCTCTTATCGAATCTTGAAAGCTAAGTTTAAACGAAGTTTTGATGGAAACTTAACTTTCCTTCGTCAGGTATGTCAGCTGGTCAGCCTATCTACTTCGAGACGAGGAGCCCAGCACGGTGGCGATCAGTCTACCAGGCGCACCTTTCAGCCGCTACTACGCTCAAGAATCCGCAGACGAAGGTATCATCATGGAGACGAATCTTGACACGAACGAGGTGAAGGAAAATCACTGTCCTTTCCTCACGGACAAAGGGCAATTAAGGATCCGGCTGGAATGGAACGAGAGCCACTTGCTGTTCCAAGCAACCTACCACAAATACGACGACGTGTGCCGCATCCACAATCAGCAGATGAGACGGGAAATCGCCTCGCTGCAAGCGGAGAACTACAGTTTGGAGAGGCAGCTGTTCAGTTACCAGAAGAGCCTGGCGTACACGCAAGCGCAGCAGCAACAACAGCAACAGCATCAGAATCAGCCGCATCACGGTGGCCATCAGGCTCACCTGGAGAGATCCGCGTCCACAGACACCGAATATGCCTGACAAGTGGAACAACAGATGCACCCGAACGAGCTGCCAGCCGCCAGTTGTCGGCGACAATTGCCTATCGTGCACGAGGACGATCGTCGCGTTCACCAGAACCTGGTCCGGATGATGGATCGACGATTGAGCAACGTTCAGCTTCAGCAACGGCTGTACGAATCAGAGACGGTCTATCAGCAACGATACGGGGACGGCTCACCGCGTCAAAGTATCGTCGATCAGTCGTCGGAGCCGCCTCCTCATCCTCCTCATCATCGTCATCATCATCGTCTGAGTATCGTGCAGCAACCCAAGTCGGCGCGATCCAGCGTGGGCAGATCGGACAGCGGGTCGGATCGTGGAAACGATCGTTACTCTGGCTACTATTTGGGGTACGTCGGTCAGGCAGCGCACAAAAGACGTAGGACAACTTTCTGGGAGACCCTGACGGGTCTTGTGTGCTCATTGGGCGCTTTGGCTTCCAGGGCTGCCAAGATGGCCACCAGACGGGGAGAGCCACTTTGAAGAAGCTTAAGCCCGTTCTCGCGGACCAGTGGACTGGTACGTTTTACGTTTGGGATCACGAAACGGATTTCCAAGATACGGAGCTACGAATTGATGATTTATCGTGACACGTTGCGAACGCGTCCCGGAAAGCAGAACGTGACACGGATAAGAAAGAGGGAGAGAGGCAGAAAGAAAATATTAGGGGGAAGTAGAGAGCAAAGATCATCGATGGACCAGAAGTACGACCAAGAACGTCACTCGTTTCGTATATTCGTCGTATTTAATTGCTGTATCTCGAGGGATCGCTTGTTTCGAGGATGGAATACTACCCAGCGGTGTCAATGTTAAATAGAAAAACGAAAAGAAAGATATAATGTTTCATGTTCCTGGTGGGCGCTATACAAGCTCGTGACCAGATTACCGATCAACTCGACAATATAGCAGATGGATGAGGCGAGCAGAGAGAAAAAACGACGGCGGCAAGAAAAAGATAACGTAGCGTGCGGACTCGGAAGGTATCGTTCGTACAAGGACAAGCGATCGATCATTTTTCGTCCATTTCTTTGTCGTTGGAGTCCGGTTTAAGGAAAAGAGCAAGAACGAAGAGGGTGAATGTCTCGTTTGGTTTGACCTTCTCGACGATAAGGCAGCTCCGGCCGAAGAAATTTCGGCTGAATGGAACCAACGCGACCTATTCGGAGCTGTTCTTTCTCGAGAATGGTGACAGGAGGAACCAGGAAGGTTGTTGACGTTAAAACAGCAAATCGTTCCGAATGTTGGTCAGATTTCACATACGTATACATACACGCATACACTTGGTAGGAATCAGAAAACCAAGAGAGGGAACCGAAAGAGAAAAGATAAAAGGGAAAGAGAACAAGGTCTCCCTCGATCGTGAATTCTATTATGCACGTATATGAATACAATTCTATCTACTACTTTGTCAATTTACTAAGGGAAAACAAGAAACAAAACAAAAAACCTATTTTCCTCTAAAGACTTTTTTCACCTATCGTCTACGACTTCTTTGATAATAAAGAATCCGTGCGCGACGTAGTCGTCGAGTCGTAACAGCGTAACTTATTATTACCGTAGAATACTTACACCTAAACGAATGCAAACAAAAAAAAAAATTTAATAATAACAGTACTAATGAATAATACCTTAGAGTGCAGTCGATGTTACATAAACCGAAAGTAGGGATGAACGAAGGACACGATTTCTCGTTGCAGAGTAATCGACGTGGTACACTATAAACATGCGTCTTTACACTTCTACACGAATGTACACATATACGAAAATACACAGGCATCAACGTTCGTACTCGACCATCGGCTTTTTTTCAAAAACTAAAAAGCCAAAAAAGACCAGGGTAAAAAAGAAACAAAAAACGATGCGAACGATTCGTGTGAAATTTTTCACTGTCCCATCGGGTGTATACGTTCGATTTATTTATTATCGTGCGAAGAGCTCGTTGATTTCTTTCGTTAATTACCCAGTCCAATATATGTATGTGTGTCAAATCTATTTTTCTCAAAATTTAGCAATTGCGAGTCGCGCTAATCGTCGTTTTATCGATAAATCAAACTATCTGGAGATATAAGTACGCGTTGTAGACAACACGATCGAAGGTGCAGTTTGAACCAGAGAGAAATTAACGAAGATACCCGTACAGAGTGAAAGAAGCCAGAAACAACGTGGCGTGTGTAACATTTACAGATCGAAGAGGTATCCAGTTTATTGAAAATGTCAAAAGTACATATTCGTTTCTCTAGCCACTCTGGCAACGTTCTACTGTACCTTTGTACCAGTATAGTGTCACCGTACGTGCGAGGTCTTCGACGATATTGCACATTTTAGCCTTTACGTCGCGCGCTTGTCACCTAAATTCTTATCGCCTATCGCCAGCTACTCGTCATCGATGTTTCCATGTTACCTTTAATCCGTACACAATTTTCAAATGGGACGTATTTTCCAAAAGACACAAGTTTATTATCTTCTATAGTCCTTCGGGATCTCTAAAATTCTTCCGAATGTCATATTCTTTTTATCATGGAAGTCGATCTTTGAGAAACACCCGTATCCTCGTAATCTCTGTGTCCCCTATCCCCAAAGAGTCGCCAACTCCTTGTGCTTCGTCGCTCCTAAATCCCAAAACAGTTTGTCCCCGCTTCGATTCTCCTTTAGGCAAGAACAGATACTGGACAAAGACCAGATCCACAACAAACCCACAAACCAGACAGATGTAGATATCCCTTCGTGCAAACTTTCCTCTAGCTACCAACAACTCCTACACCGTTCTTCCCCGTTTCCTAAAGTAGCTCGCAGATCAGTACCTTTCATCTTCTGCTCCAACTCACGGTATGGTCTACCTAGAGACAAGAAAATGTAATTCCGTATTACTATATCGGTTTACTTCGTACAATATTGATTTTCTTCGCAGTAGTAGAAGCAGAAATTCTACGACCAATTCGCCTGAAACCTGTCTTTTCTCGTCCTGTGTCTCGGTCCCGATATGACGTCCCATTTGAAGACATCGTATCCTGCTCTTATCTTCATTCCCCGTGTAATCGTAGCTACAAATAACGGTGTACATCGAAACACATGTACATGAACGATACGTGCACGTCGGTGTTCGCATCAGGCTACATCGGTACCGAGGACGATCGATACACCACCGTTAGTCCATACACCGCATATACGTTTAACAGACCACCATGAATCGTCGTGTACCGCGCACGTGTACCCGCAGGTGATTCGGGCTCGCTTGTACACACGAAACTCGGGTCCCGCGATGCCCGATTAAAAGCATGGACGCGAAAGCCGATGCCATTCCATGGAATCCTGGGATATCCCTAATTTCCTCCGGTTAGCTCCGTTGCCTGCGATCTTGATTCCAGACCTCGATACGTCTCCAATTTCATTTCGCCTTCGCTATGCACGTCCTTTTCACTTCTCCAAGTTAATAGATTTAGCTTGACCTTGGTGTTGCAATTAAAGTATTCGTGACCTCGAAGAAGTAAACTTCGGAGGATTACAATTTAAATAGATTTATGGAAATAATATATCGACGAAGAAAAGTTGTAATGCTCGGTCATTTTTGATGTTCCAAGTGTTTTTATTCGAAACGATCATAGAGTTTAGTTAAAAGAACGGCAAGATTCACGAAATTCGAGTTGATGCTTTTAACCGGAAGCGACGGTCGAGAAAAAAATGCGTCGCATGAAAGTTGTATCCCTCCTCTGAAGTAGCGGAGTCTGTATACTTTGTATATAACTGTACTAAACTGTCGAAAAACTTTAAGAGTGAAAATTAAAAAAGAGAGCTGTGCCTACATATTATGCGCGATGCGGAGAATGGTTTCAAAGCGAATCGCACGATCGAGAACCTCGTCGTTTCGTTTTAACGATAATTACATTCTGCGATTGGACTTTGACTCGATTGTTTCTGTTGCATTTTCGTGGAGACCGCGAATAATCTACGTGTAATTCGTATAATTACGTATAATATTGTATACGTATACAATAATTTGTATAATTCGTGTTATTCCGTCTATTTTAGTCGCAATAATATTCAGTGCTGCTTTTGGAAATATTTGCCATAATTCGTGCTACAATTTCAAATAAAGTATCTACCACGAAATGTGCTCTAATTTCCAGTATAATTGCCACTTGAAACGGACACTAATGGTGGAAAAATTATTCGCCACGTGTTCTTACTAACGATATTGTAATCTTCCTCGGTAGGTCGAGCTTAGAAACCGATAAGGCGGGTCTTGATGGGACTAGCGACGATAAAAACGATAAATAACTCGTTCCGTTAATTGCGTTTCTGATATTTTTTGCGTCTATTCTCCCTTTCGAGTCAGCGAAAATTTATTCGATTCCCAGGATAGAACCGGGCTGAGATCTCCGCGAAATCCTATTTCCATTTTAATATGGCACCCATTTAAATTCATATAACCGTCAAGATTACGTTCGACCGTGTATCTTCTTCTAATCTTGCGATAACAAAGATCCAAAGTATGATCAAGTTAGTAAAAAAGAATGAGGAAAAAACATTGAATTTGTCACGACGGGAAGAAGATAAAAGAAAAAGAGAGAAATTAGAAAAATAACGAAACGATGAACGAGAGACACGATCGTGCGATCCTCGATGATTCTACACCTACGGGGGTTGAGGATCGTCGCAATCTAAGTGTAACACGTTTCTGTAAACGTAACAGAGAAGAAATAATAGCGGAAGCGATTCGTCGTGCAGCGCACGCGCTTTCCACCAGTATCCTCGATTCAAAATTTTCTTATCTAGTATACAGTTGTGTGTACAGGACCACAGACGGGAATCGTCGACGTCAATGCGTCTCCGAAGCTTGTCGCATCTCCCGCCTAACGGCCAACGATCCTCGAACTTGGTTCTAGTCGACATTAATTAAAAACAAAAAAAAAAAGAAGAAAAATAATGAAACGATCTTTTTGAAACGATCGCGATTCGTTCGAAATATCGGCGACCAGGCCAAGTTGAAGGAATTTTTTATCGGCGACAAAAGACCGATCGTATCTAATGTCATTGTATTGTTGTGTAATTTGTCAGATTTTATCGATCGTAACGTTCGCGTCCGCACAAATGCGAACACCTAAAGAAACGGAACCGTTTACAGGAATCTCTCGTGTGTCCCTCCTTGCCAGTCTAAGCTCTCCTGTTTCACGGTTTTCAATTTTCTATCGAAACGCTTGCGACAGGCGTGACAGCAGCTCTGACAATCGCACCTAATCCGATCGAACGATTAAATTCACGCGTCTGTCAGCGCGATAATCCCGCGATCTCCGCTTTGGCACGTTCTAATCGATGCGATACCTGATAAATGTTGCACGACACCTGGGAGAATTTATTAATGTCTGTATAACAAAGAATGCGTACACGTTTCAAGCTATTCGATAGTCGCAATAGGTGTGACTACACCGAAAGAAGAGGAATTCGAATAGCTCGAACGTGGAATGTTCTATCCAATATTCAGGATACGTAGCGTATTCGATATCTAGATGTTTTTAATATCTAGAATAGCGACAGCAGGAATTTCAGCTACAATTGGCATTCAATTTTCAGAGCTCTCGGCGACCTACGCCACTTTATAGCAATCCTTATCCACACATTTTCCAAATAGTCTCATTCGGTGTCTAATTTTTCCTCCGCGATAATTCAGAACCCTTAGTCACCTTGTATGTCACACGATTGTCTAGTTTATTCCAGTTTCTTATACTATATAGAAAATTACACTGTGTACTGTGCGAGTAAGATAATACAACATTTGAATAATGTATAGATTAAACGATAGTACAATATGAAGACAAATTAACGAATAGCTTCGTTTTATCTCCCACGTGTCGTCGCATTAGCGAGCTCCCGAACACGCTTCGAAGTCCTCGTGCCCGCAATTCGGCTCGGCACTTCAGTCAATTAAACTCACTCTCGCGAGAGTCGGATGCGGGCCAGAGAAACGCAGAACACCAAGCGGAATTACATACGCATAACTATACACTACGATATAGTAGACACGCTCGGAATTTATCATCGGCATGTCGGCATATCAGTTGGGTCAAGGAGCCTCGTTTCTCTCTCTCTCTCTCTCTCTCTCTCTCTCCCTCTCTCTCTCTCTCTCTCTCCCTCTTCTTTCAATTTCCTTGATTCCATCTCTTATTACCGTATCTTCCAACCATCTTATACGTTTTTTCTTATCTCTTATTATCTGCAATTTCTTCCTTCGGTTAAAGAGAGGTCGTTTCGCGTCTCCTATGCTTTTGCGTCAGCGTGGATCAATTGACCCTTTTTATGGAGATCGACGCGTGTTGCTGAGCGATCCATCGTTGAAAAACAAGTGGAAAGATCGATCATGCGTTCTGAAAAGATCGTTGTGGATTATTCATGCAGATTTTTTGAAACTTTTGAAATTTTAGTTTAGAATGAAAATCACGGAGATTGGGAGATCTTAAGCGATGGAACCGAATAAAAGGATGGTCCCATAAGCTTTTGTTCGGGCTATGTAAATATCGGACATCAGCCTCTTATCCGTTCGCTCTCCGAACCTGAACCAATATTGCTCTTCCCCGCTCCAATGTCGCATAATTAATTTTTGTCCATCGATATTCCGAGTCTGTAACTCTTTTCAACAGAGCCGAGGGTTGGGGGTAGAACGTTAATATCGTACCTGTTTCCAGGTTATCGGTTTTCCTTAAAAACCAGATATGAAATATGAAGTGTGTAACAGGCAGCACATATCTATCGTTAAAAATCCTGCAGAATTCGTAGAACTTATTATGACTGGGACCTGATGACTATTTACGAGATACGCGAACATATACCTCGCGATGCCCTTTCCTTCAAATTGTCGCTTCATTTCCTAAACTTTGTTTAGTTTTCCTAGAACTTTTTACCTTTTATGTTAAAACACTCTGCTGACTATCTTTCCTTCTCTTTTCTGTCGAAGTCTATAAAACGATATTTTTCCGTATCATTGAAAGAACGCTCCATAACCCGATTGACGAACGATGGTGAATGATAGACAAAATTTCTGATCGAAACACCAAAAAGCCGATTTTTCATACACTTCTTAATCTTCTATGTGAACGGAACCTTGCAGTTACATGTCAGAACATCGTAGCGCGCTGACGGATGATGACGCCATAAAACAATATCAATTCCCTAGTTCGTTTTCGCGGAAAGGACCGCTCACATGTTAGTTCACGAACTACGATCGCCTGCGATGCGAGTTACTTTACTCGAAATAATTTTTCTTACAGTAAGTTGAACGATATATTTTTCCTGGTGCTCCTTCAACGGGAGCGAACGTCACGTTTTTTCTTAACGACGAAACTCTCTCCTTCGTGTTACGTGCCGATACTTTTCGCACTGTTATCCTCGCGTCGTTAGGCCCGGTGCAAAACGAGCGACTTTTGTCGTTGCGATATCGCTGCGATCGTATATCTGTCTGCGTTGTTTTTAACTGAAAAAACAAAGAAAGACATGCGATTACAGCGAGATCGCAACGATAAAAGTCGCTCGTCTGCGTCAAACCTTGTCGTATTTTCCCCCTGTAATAATTTTAATGGTAAACAAAGAAAAGTACTTGTTTAAAAATAAGATAATAATTGACAAGTGATAAATGGCAAATGACTTGCAAAACAATCAACGACCGTTTGCACTTGTGTTTTTTACGATAACGTCAGAAACTTTCGGTCGTTATAATTGCACAGAAAGAAAAAAAAAAAACACCTTAAATATTAATTTTTGGCGATATTCCGTAACACGGCGACTCGAGAGAGTTCATCGAACGATCTAGTCGAGCGTTTCCTTTTTCAGCTTTTATCCTTGTCTAACGACTCTTTTTCGATTGATGTATGTTCGTACTTTTTACGCACGATGTAAACACACCTCTTTACGCAACAACCTTTTTCATGCGTGTGATCTATTTGAGAGAAAAAAGATACAAAAAAAAAGAAAAAAAGAATAAAAAAAATGCGAATGCAAAACCGTCATACGTTTCTCAGAGTTTTGAGACATATACTAATGTACTTAAACCATCTGTGAGTCTGCCTCGTCTTTTATAAAGTTCTTGCTATATTCAACTGATGGTGGTATTTATTTCGTTCAACCTCTCCATCTACGATTTAAGTATTAATCTTTATGATAAACAGTCTTACAAACTACTAATATTATACAATTGCATGAACATCTATAGTTACTTGCTTTTTGCTTTAAAAAACTTACGTTCTCTTGTACTTCGTCCGTTCGCATTCTATATTAGACAATTTAGGATGATATCAATTTTCGTAAAAATAATATAGTAGAAGATATCAATAAAAATGTTCCAACCAAAACCAATTACATTCCATGACTGAACCAAATCAGAAACAGACATATTGTACCATGAACTGCACAATTTCTGGGAAAAAGTTCAAAAAATGAATTTGGCCATCTTTTTAAGAAACAAACTCTGCGCTATTACAGCCTCCCTCCCTAAGTGCCTCCCTCCCGCCCACAGAAACCATCAGGAGGGTTTTAATTATTATTCATTAATGCGAGTTATCAAAGTCAACGGAACATAGTTAAAAAAAAATGTGAGAACTGATACCATTTTTAAATTATACTGTATATCTAACAATTTATCCATAACTATGGTAGTGAAAGTGCATAATTATTTATTATATAATTATTAAAGTCAATCATTAATCAACAAAGACTATAGTCGTATTGCGGCCGTGGCGATATACAGATTATCGTATCACAATTTTATCATATTATAATCGCTACCATCTTTGGATCATTAATTTTTTCCAACAATTTTCTACACGCAGTCGCAGAAAAGTTAAAAGTAACTATATACATACATGCGCACTTTGCGAACACCGAATTCATTCAGTTCCTGTCGTCGTGGCTGTAACGTTTGTTTGTTATTTTAAGGTTATGTTTTCCACAAGAAAAAAGAAGAAAAATGTGTTGAAAAAAATGTGTTCTGTGATGACGTTCAAGTGATCTTTCATGACTTTAAAAATTTGTTACCTAATTTTAAAAAATTTTTATTTTACAAGAAAATCTCTTTGGATGTGAAGATCGTCGTAATACAACGAGTTGCCTGCCTCAATACCGAAATAGTATTAAATAAAAGTGTCTTCTAAAGTCATTATCAACTAATACATCGAATGAATTATTTTTCTCATACTTGTCATTAATAAGATAAAAATAAGATCTTTCTAGAGGTTATATTTTGCAATTGTAAAATTTTGAACATAAGAAAGAACAGTTCTACTCCCATATGCTGCGTATGCACATTTTCTATAAAAAAATTAACTAATTTTAAAAAAACGGACTAAAAACGGCAGTGCAAGAGCAAAAAATTCATCAGCAAGGTCATTTGACCTATTTAGACCCACTGTTGATGAATGACAAAACACAGAACATGTTGAGCCAAAAATTAAGTAACAGAAGGTTGTTAGTTGATCTGCTTGCACTGATGTTTGGGCTTGGTGCATGGATTGGTGTGAATGGTATATATGTTCAACTACCACTTCTTGTGAACAATGCTCCAGAAGGATGGAGTCTTCCAGCTCATATGGTTATGCTAGTACAATTTGCCAACTTGGGACCAATACTGTATACGTTATATATAAAGTATGTATATGTTAAAAATAATATTTTCAGTTTATAATATATGAATATTACAGCTCACTAAATATATGTATATATATATATATTATTTTTCTGTTTTAGATATAGTAAATGGGCATGTGATAAATACATTACCTACGTCCTCCTAGCAGCAGGAGCACTATCTACTATTATATTAGCTTTTGTATATAATAAAACAACGATAATATTTGGCAATGAGCATTCCACTGCTTTGCTGTCATTGATGTTTGTAACTGCAATTGTTGGATGTACCAGTTCAGTTCTTTTCATGCCATACATGAGGAACTATAGAGAAATTTATTTAGTATCCTATCTTGTAGGAGAAGGACTTAGCGGATTTGTGCCGAGTGTAGTGGCATTAATCCAAGGTGTTGGTGGAAACCCAGAATGTTTAAATAATACTAAAGCTGAGTCTACTCATATAGAACTCACACCTTATTATCCAGAACCCCGATTTTCAAGTCAGACTTTCTTTATTTTTATTGGTACTTTGTTGTTTTTGTGTTACTTGGCTTTCTTGGGACTGAACAATTTGTCTATTGCCATTGGAGAGCGTGTGAAACATCCAGCAAGCATGGAAACATTGCCAACAGATACAAGAGCACCTCCTAGTTATAAAACCAATTCTGGTTGGACAATGTCTAAGGAAGTATATTCATATTTATTAATTATGATGGCAGTGGTTTGTTTCTTAGGTAATGGTACATTACCAAGTATTCAATCATATTCCTGTTTACCATATGGAAATGTTGCGTATCATTTAACTGTTACATTGTCATCGATGGCTGGTCCATTGGCAATGTGTCTAGGTTTTGTTATTAAAATGCCAAAAGTGAGTTTCCTATCTGGTCTGATGGTTATTCTTATAGCACTTTCTGGTTTTGTTTGTTTCTTAGCTATCGAATCACCTACACCACCTCTGCAATATAGTTGGGTGGGTGAATTTCTAGTAGTCCTATCTTGGATATTAATTAGTGGTTTAATAGGATTTATAAAATTGGGTATCACAACATTATTTAGACCTGATCCTGGTAGGGGTCTATATTATACTGGTGTTGCAACTCAAGTTGGATCATTAGTAGGAGCAATAATAACATTTGTTTTAGTTAATCATGCAAAACTATTCCATTCTTATTCACCATGTTCAATGACTTCAGTACATTGACGTTTAATATAAATAATTTTGTTAGAGAAAATGGTATAAAATTAATTAAGAAAACAAAATATATTTCTTAGCTCTTGTTACTTATGATACATATACATGAAAGAGCAGGGTCTTATCATTTTTTAGTCTTATAAATCTAGGGGGTGGAACTAGTTGATTTACACAAGTAGGAATTAGTTCAGATTTTATAATTTTGATCTTAAACACAATTGCAATTCCAAAGTTGATTTTATAGATTACTAGTATTAAACCTGCTTATACTCTAAGCTGTAAAATATCAAAGAGATGAATTTTTATGAAACAAATGATTTAAGACAAATAGCTAAAATGAATTTTTATCTCCATTCTGACCTTGATTCGCATAAATGTACAAGACATAAATGTACTTAAAATATAGCTCTGTATATTTAAACAAAATTGTTTTGTACATAGAATGTACAATTATAATATATTTATTATAATATATTTGTCTATATAAAAACATGTCACAATGAATGCTATATTTACCATTGATTTTACTACAAAAATGTACAATGTCTAATTTTATGATGATATATGATCTAATAATCTCGAATATTAAAATATACTTCATAGAATGTTTGATTATCATTAAGTCAATTGAAAGAGGTATGATTGTTCAAATTTTATATTTTATCTGATAAATTTTATTGTATGGATTAAGAAAGACCTGAAACCAGACATCTCATGACTTCATCATATCAGTTTCCCTGACATGAATATATCCAATGCTGTACAATCTTGATTAACAATCTGGTACTTTTTATAATAGTTTTATAATCATATATAATATAAAGTGAGATTCTTAGTGAAAATATCTTATTTCAGTTGTTATATTTGAAGAATTAGGTGAGAATATTAAGGAAATATTATGAAAAAGTATTATATGATGGTTAATACTACTAAATTATTAATGTTTTGTTCATTATGCAGGAATGTTATACAGGAATATATAAAAATTTGCTTTTCTTACAGTAAATGGCAAAATGACAGATATTGCACAAGTCTCAAATAGATGCTATAAAGAAACTTATATCGTGCATTTTCTTATAATATTATTCGGCATATCTGCTTGGATTGGTATCAATGGGATATTTATTCAAATACCAGTGCTTATCGCTACTTCTCCTGAAGGTTGGACATTACCAGCTTATCTAGTGTTAGCAATACAAGCTGCAAATTTTGGACCTTTACTTTATGCAATCTTGCAATACTTTCAATGTAAACTAAATGAACCTTGGTTGATACTATGTTTATTGGTATCAGGAACTTCGGCAATGGGACTTCTAAGCTTCTTTTATTCAGAGAAAATAATTATTGCTGGTGATGAATACTGTTTGGTACTATATGTTCTAACATTTTTCAATGCCCTAGTAGGTTGCTTTAGTTCTGTATTATTTATGCCATATTTTCGAAATTTTAATGAAAGATGTTTAACATCCTACTTTATAGGAGAAGGATTAAGTGGTGTACTACCAAGTGTTATTGCTTTAATCCAGGGAATTGGAGATACTTTAGAATGTGCAATTTTTAAGAATAATAGTAACATAGAATCTCCACATTCGTTTGATCTATATTTTCCCCCAAATGTGTATTTTCTTTTCATTTCTGTTATTTTATTTCTATCTTTAACTGCTTTTGCTATTTTAGAATATTTTTTGGATGTTCAAAACACAAAACAATTTCATAATACTAGCAGCATAGTATTAAATGAGAAACAAGCAAATGTTTCTCATGATCATTATCTTAATGGCACACAAAAAGTGGACCATTATTTGATAAATAATGACAGGCTTCTAACTAAACAAACACAAAATTATTTATTTACATTGCTTGGTATTTTTTGCTTTTTGAGTAATGGTTTCTTCCCTAGCATACAATCTTACTCTTGTTTACCTTATGGAAGTATAGCATACAAATTATCAATCACTTTTGCTCAATTTGCAAATCCGTTTGTGTGTTTATTAGCATTCTGGTTAAAGGTATCAAATGTAAAAGTTATTAATTTCTTATCTGTAATATGTTTAATCGTTGGGAGTTTTGTTACATATTTAGCATTAATGTCTCCATCTCCACCATTACAAGCAACAAAACTTGGCATTTTTCTAGTTATTATATCATGGGTGATTTTGATAGGACTTACTTCTTATTTAAAATTAATCATTGTATCAGTATTTAGAACTACAGTATTGCCCAATATACTCTTTAAAGCAGGTGTAATTATGCAAATAGGATCTGCAAGTGGTGCAATATTTTCATTTATAACAATTAACTTTACAAATTACTTTGAAATGCATGATGATTGTGTGTAAATTGAAAATTGATATTGTCAATGTGATATCTTATATCTATTTTCATATGCTGTATATACAGAATGATACTTATTATAATAATACATTCATTGAGACATGTATTTAATTGATTTATGCATATATAAAAGTGTAACAATAATTCTTTTTATCAGTGTAGCTTTGAACAAAGAAAACAATAGAGCATATAAATTTACATTTATAAAGATATTTTTATAATTGTACATGTGCCTGCATTTATAAATTAAAAGATATAGACAAATGAATAATACAAAGCAACTGTACAAATGAATCTTAAAAAAATTAGATATAAAAAGTATATAAATAACCAATTTGTTTTATTTCAAGTATTGCCTCCCAATTGCCATATATGTACTTATGATATGTTTGTTATACATGTACATATATTCGACTGGTTTCGAATTATATTTTCGTGAAGAAAAATCATTATATTTATGCATCATAATTGTTTATAATATATAAGAATTGATATATTTTTTCAAACAAGTAAAAACGAATGTTTACAATTGTATTTTAAAATTTAATGATTGTCAATTGATTGTTAATAAATATTATGTTAATTCAGAGAAATACTTCTTTTATATGAAATATGTGGAAACGATATGTAAACGTTGTGAAATTTTATATATAGCGATTTGTAATAATTTGTAAGTATAATAAAATCAACGTAAAAGTAATTTAAACTTCGAATATATGTTGTCAGCCCTGCTCTTGAGAGATAGTTGTGAAATGAATGAAAATGGAGGTGATAAGTGAGTCATGCGCATTCAAGGCTGTGTCGCGCACGAGACCAAAACGGTAAATAATAACGTCAGTAAAAAGCAACCATTACGTTTATTTTTTGTTATTACGAGCTGAATCGCTAGAACGTTTAACAGTATATCGAATGATATTGTTTAAAAACGTAACGTTCAACACTGGCTTTTCTAGACTAAAATGTGCGATGAAAACGAGAGTTGTACTCGAATTGATACCGATCAAACGAACCCCCAATTATCTCTATCAGATCTTCCAGTCGAGGTTTGTATAGATAAATATTATACATAAAATATAAATATTATACGTACGTACTTTTGATTAATCAAAGAAATGTGTATTCTAAAAAGCATATGTATATACGTTAAAAGTTAGTATTATTTGAAATAATTGAAAAAATTTTTATTTTTTTAATAATATTTATAGAGTAACAGTTGTTTGAATATATTTTAGCCAATATGTTTGATTAATATAATACAATAACTTGTAAAGAATATTATATGCTATGTATATCGACTGTTTACAAACAATGAAATGGGTGTTATTTAAATACATTTAAATATCGTAAATAAACATGATGGGAGAGATATACATCAAGCAACCGTAGAAAGCTGAATAAACTCGTTTAGCAGCGATCTGTAACGAACTACTTTAAAAAATAAATGGAACGTTGAAAAATTTTATCGAAACATTAGTAAATCGTGGACGCCATTTTTAAATACCATTTTTAAATACTTTGCACAGCATATTTAAAAATCCGACTGTGATGTTATGTACGAACATAAAACTACATTTAAATGGGTCCTCAGTAGAAAGTATGTGTATTTTCTAATAGTAATTAATATATTTTCGTTGTTATATTTCAGATATTTCTTCACATCTGTTCCTTCCTAGATGCATCTACATTAGTACATGGCTTGAGTTTAGTGTGCAAACAATTTCATCAAATTTTAAATGACAACTCACTGTGGAAAGTGAGGATTACTAAGATTTGGCCAGATACTGGTTATCCAGTCTTGCCTCCTGGTTAGCTCAAATTGATAGCACCTTGCGCCTTGCACAACCAATCATTCTGTAAATAAATAAAACACCATCTATTACTGTATCCAATAATTAGTTTTAGTTTACGTTTTTCACGATAAAAAACATTAACTTAAAATCAAATTTTCACATACTACATTTTATAATGAGACTGGTTTGCAAGTAATCATATTTTGGTTAACATGGAAAAATATGATTTACAAAAATTTATAAAAAGCTATATTAATATTTAACAACATTGCATTTAACTTTCTACTTAAAATGTATTCTCTTACATATTAATAATGTTTGCTGACAATCATTTATATCTTCCTCATTGAAACTATATTTTTTTTTTAAGTTGAAGATGATGAACTGTTTTGGAAGTTATCATGTGTTGCATTAGAAAAACAAACATCATTATGGAGAAAAGAAAATGTCACTATGGAGAAGTTATCACTTAATAATGTACAATACAGTACTATCGATGGCTTGTTATTAATGCAGGCTAGTATAATATTTTATAATATTCATTCAATGTTATGCCTTTATAATTTTACAATACATTAATATGTGTACACAGGGTGGAAATATTTGTATATCAGGAGCTAGAGATCGATCCTTAGTATGTTGGAAGCTTTCTACAAAAGAAAACGAGAGAGAAAGTTACACGAGTATAGACTTTGCTCATAATGGATGGATTTGGGATCTAGCAGCAATAGATAATACAGTCTATAGTTGCAGCTGGGATCAAAGTGTCAAAGCATGGACGCTTACTAGCACCGGTCTTGCTCACTTCAAAACTTATGAGATGTACATGAAAACCAAGCTGGTCATTTTCGCTGCTCTTGTTATGGGAAGGCCGAGCGAGGAAGGCACGAATATCTTTGTTCATAAGAGATAGTTAGACGTTAATGTACATTCAACAAAAATAGTGTTAAATTGCAAACATAACTTTTTTAAGGTATTTTGAAAAATGCTATCAAGTAAAAGACTCTGCTTTCACTCGCTCTGCCAGAAGTGACTGCGCAAAATACTGCATCATTTTCATAAAATAGAATTTCCTATAGAAACGTTATTAATTTTTTAGGATCGTCGGAGGTGCTTTATTGTGTGTTGCATCATGCCCAGAGTTAGGTCTTTTTGCTACAGGATCATTTTGTAAAACTATATTAGTGTTTGATTCAAGATTATGCAAACCCATTATAAATTACCAACCACATAAAAGAGCAGTCATTAAACTGGCTATGAGTTCTCACTTTATTCTATCGGCTAGTGAGGACAGGACAGTGTCTATATGGGATCAAAGAGCAGGGAGAATTATGAAAAATGTCACGGTAAAAATGTTAAAGAATAAAAAGATAAAATGTTCTACAAAAACATAGTCAAGATTTGCATAATTCAAAAGGAATGCTTTCTAGATTTCCCAGGAATCATTTCCTATGAGTATGTGCATGCAACGGGACATGATTTATGTAGGAGATGGTAGTGCAAAACTGCATGTACTTGATCCAAGAAATGATTTTAAACGTGTCAAATGTTACACCACCGAACATAAGAAAGGTATCAATGGTGTTCATTCTACACCTGGATGTTTGATTACGAGTTCTATGGACCAAACGGTTCGAATTTCCAGTCCTACTGATCCTCCACAACATCTCACTACCTTAAAGTCTAGTTATGGTGAAATAGCTAGTGTGAGTAGCTCAAAATAAAGATTTTTATGAACTTTAATTATATAAATTTAATTTTTTTTATCTTGTAGACGGATTATTTAAATGACGTCCTCGCAGTTTCTGGTACAGAAGGAATTGAAATCTGGAGACCGAGATCGCAAATCCAATATGCATAAATATGTCGATAAATTAATGATTTCTATAAGCATTTCGCTTTTCTATGGTATATATCCCACAAATTTTAATAAACGAATGAAATTACAAGAATATATATGTATACATGATAAAATTTAATAAATGCTTTGCTATAGTTTTTGTTTTTTCTCCTATATGTTTACTTCAAAATATATCATAGAATAAGTAAACATATTGTTTCATTATAATTGATCAATTAAACACAACAGATCATTAAAATACACGCTACCATAAATAGCGTGTCTTTCTACATTTGAAATTCAGCCGCTAAACAGTAGTGTAATTATTCCTAATTCTTAATTCTTTCAAGATTTGCTTAAGAAACAAATACCTCGTACCATTAACGATTTCAATCTTTTAAATCATTAACGGCCAACATCATACATCCCACGGAATAACGTTAAATTTGAAAAACGTTGCATAGCTTAATACAAATCGAAACAGGAGGCCGATCGATGTCACTGCTGTCGCCGGAAGAGCTCGTCTGCTAAGTACCAAAAACGTTCAATTGTCTATCTGGATGAATTAACCGAAAATGGAATATCGTTACGAAACGATGTTAAATATCCACCTAATTATCCTGAACAATTAATCGCGGGCCTGACAGTACAACCTAGAGAAAATTAACTAAAGAATTCTGGTGTGACAGGCCGGTATCTTAATGCTTTCGTGGCGTGATGGTGGGGGCAACCGTGGGGAGCTTCCGTTTATCTGTGAGGTCAGAGAAGGCTGGCTGCGTTCAGTGGTGCTGTTGAAAAACACGATGAAAATGGCGTGGCAACCGCAAGAGGAAGGACTTCGGCAAATCTTGACGCTCCTCAAGGAGTCTCAAAGCCCGGATACGGCTACTCAACGAGCTGTACAAGAAGTATCCTTTCATATTTGATCAAAATTCGTTTAGTGCTTTGGAAAAAAAATTTGTCCCAGAGATTTTTGTTCCCGGTGAGTACACCCGCGACGCGGTAACGAAGTGAAGCGGCTAGGTCAATTAAGGGGCGTACTTTTCGTCGCGATAAAATTTTCTGCTCCTTTTAAATAGCGTTGGAAATTTCATTAAAAAGACGTAGAAAGGAGTCTCAACAGATATCAAGGCTATCGAAATATTCTATTTGATGTAAGATGGGTAAATGTTCGGCGCGCTTTTGCGCAGCCTGTCACGAATCCCCTTTTTTGTCGTCTACGGTTCGATTGAAAAGCTGTTGAGACACCTTGTTGTAACTAATATGATTTTTTATGATCGGGAAAGCCATTTCGTAGTCGTTCACATTACTTTTTAGGAAATCATTCTGCTATTAATATTAGACTCGGTAAGAGTAGGTCGACATAAGTTGATAAGTTTTTCTCGAATAACACGTGAGTTATACTCAAGCGCCAAGAAATATGTTAACGATACATGATATCTGTCGCGGGGCGCGTCGGAAATGCCGTTACTGTCGGTGACGAGTTTGTTTTCTTGACGCCGTAATCGATAAATCTTGTATATAGTTTCGGCCATAATATTAATTAAACAGACTGGAAATGACATACACAAACGGATGTTAATGAAATGTATCTGTTGGGAATTGCAGCTGGCAATAAATGTTAAGTTAACAGAACTTAAACTTAAACTTGGATTTTTTTACACATTTTTCGTACTATATTATGTACATATATATGTATGTATGCATTTATATGTAATCAAAATTTTGAGCAAAGATTTTATAATTGAAACAGTTTTATATATTTATAATAAATTTGTTCATTCATATAATAGAAAATTTGTGATATATTTTGTGTGGTATGTTGCAATTTATTTTCTGTGTTAATGTATTGAATGTAAATAGAATATCTATTCACATTTATTATGTAATAGTAATAGTATTACAACAAACGATAATTATACAAATATGCAATTCCTTTTTATTTTAATAAAAATTGATCAATTGTTATACTTTGATGCACACTTATTCTTAGAACTTTTTCTTATCAATATTTCTTAGAAATTGGAAGAATTAAACAAATTTCCAGACTTCAACAATTACCTTATTTTTGTTTTAACAAAACTCACATCAGAGGGTACGTATTTCAAATATAACTTTTGATGTAACCTTTAATAATTTTTATCTGTAAAGATAGGTTTTTTAATTCAATTGTTTTTCCTTTTTAAGATGAACCTACGAGGTCTTTAAGTGGACTGATTTTGAAAAATAACGTTAAAGCTCATTTTTATAAGTTTTTACCAGAGGTTACAAATTTCATCAAACAAGAATGTTTATCTGCAGTTGGAGATTCATCACCTCTGATTCGTGCAACTGTTGGTATTTTAATAACTACCATTGCATCCAAAGGTATAGTTATTATTTAGTAGAAATAACTATCAAATAGCTTCAGAAAATTACTAAATCTTGTTTCTAATAGGTGAATTAACTAGATGGCCGGAATTGTTACCTGCACTTTGTCAAATGTTAGACTCACAAGACTATAATGTTTGTGAGGGTGCATTTGGTGCTCTTCAAAAGATCTGTGAAGATTCTGCAGAAATTTTAGATTCTGATGCACTTAATCGACCATTAAATGTTTTAATCCCAAAGTTCCTGCAATTTTTTAGACATTCAAGCCCTAAAATTAGATCACATGCTACTGCCTGTGTTAATCAGTTTATTGTTAATCGTACACAGGCTTTGATGATTCATATAGATAGCTTCCTGGAAAATCTCTTCCATTTAGCTAATGATGATGATCCAGAAGTCAGAAAGAACGTATGCAGGTATAATTGCGTTCTTTCTTTTTTTATATTGATATAAGATATAAGATATATACAATATCTTGTATGATATCATATTTATGGTTTTATAGGGCTCTGGTTATGTTGCTTGAAGTTCGAATGGATAGATTAATACCACATATGCATAACATAATAGAATATATGTTAATGAGGACGCAAGATCTTGATGAGGGAGTCGCTTTAGAAGCTTGTGAATTTTGGCTTTCATTAGCTGAGCAACCAATATGTAAAGAAGCACTTGCACCACATTTACCTCGTTTAGTACCTGTATTGGTAGGTAATCACAAAATAAAGTGAGTTTTAAAGCAAATGTCACGGAAAACTGATAAATTTATAATGCATTACAATTTCATAGGTAAGGGGTATGAAATACTCAGACATTGATATAATACTTCTAAAGGGGGATGTGGAAGAAGATGAAATGATCCCAGATAGAGAAGAAGATATCAGACCAAGATTTCCAAAGTCAAAAACACACCATTCACATCATGGTAATATGAACAAGCACTCAAACGAAAACGGAGGTTGTGATGAAGAAGACACAGATGCTGAAGATGGATGTGATGACGATACGTCACTTAGTGACTGGAATTTAAGAAAATGTTCTGCTGCTGCTTTAGATATGTTGGCAAACGTATTTAGAGAAGAATTATTACCAGTTCTAGTACCAATTTTGAAAGAAACGCTTTTCCATCAAGATTGGGTAATCAAAGAGTCTGGAATATTAGCACTGGGAGCTATAGCAGAAGGTTCTTTTCGTAACAATCATTGATACATTACACCATTTTATATGGGTTTAAATCGTAATTTAATGAGTAATATACTATTGCAGGTTGTATGAGTGGAATGATTCCACATTTATCAGAATTAATTCCATATTTAATTAGTTGCTTAAGCGACAAAAAAGCACTAGTACGCGCTATTACTTGCTGGACATTAAGTCGTTACGCACATTGGGTTTGTGCGCAACCACATGATACACATTTGAAACCTTTAATGACTGAATTACTGAAACGAGTACTTGATGGCAATAAACGTGTCCAGGAAGCAGCATGTTCTGCTTTTGCAACGTTAGAAGAGGAAGCATGTACAGAACTAGTCCCTTATCTTGGATTTATTCTTGAAACGCTTGTTTTTGCTTTTGGTAAATATGCTCTTACACTACCGTTACATTGGACAAACGCTTATTGTTTTACTAATCATTCTTATGTATGCAGGCAAATATCAACATAAAAATCTTTTAATATTGTACGATGCAATTGGTACACTTGCTGATTCAGTAGGACATCATCTTAATAAACCAGATTACATTAACCTTCTTATGCCACCACTTATTAATAAGTGGAATGTGTTAAAAGATGAAGACAAAGACCTTTTCCCATTATTAGAATGCCTTTCTTCAATTGCGACTGCTTTACGATCTGGTTTCCTTCCTTATTGCGAACCCGTGTATAGGTAGGTTTCATTAACCTCTATCTTTGTAGATTTGATAGTGTATTTAAATCTTTATGTTTATTTATTTATTTATTTATTTTTTTTTTTAATAGGCGGTGTGTATCCCTCGTAGAGCAGACGCTAAATCAACACATAGCAAATACACAGAGTCCAGAACAATTTGAGGCCCCTGATAAAGATTTTATGATTGTTGCATTAGACCTTCTTAGTGGCTTAGCAGAAGGGTTGGATTGTCATATGGAACGCTTAGTAATGAACAGTAATGTAATGCAACTGCTGTATCAGTGTATGCAAGATGTTATGCCTGAAGTTAGACAAAGCAGTTTTGCCTTATTAGGGGACCTTACAAAGGCCTGTTTCCAACATGTTCTACCGTGCATACGTGAGTATTTTTGTTATGTAATTACATAGTAAGTTTATTACGTTTATTAACGTTCATTATGTTTATATGAGTTCAGTATGTTCATTTGTTAATTTTATTTATAGCGGAATTTATGCCTATACTTGGACAGAATTTAAATCCTGAGTTTATATCTGTATGTAATAATGCAACATGGACTATCGGTGAAATAGCTATAAAACTCGGTAAACTGCTTTAAAGATGTAATCTATTGAAGCATCACAAAACTCTCTGGTAGAGTATGTATATGAATGTATTTTCTTTTTTCTTTTTTAGGTTCTGATACAAGTGCATATATTCCATTAATTTTGACCCAGCTTATCGATATAATCAACAGACCGAATACGCCGAAAACGCTGTTAGAAAATACAGGTGAGTATCTGTGTATAATATTTTCAAATATATAGTTTTTTCTACACAGCTTAGTATATGGAGCATACTTTTAAATGTTAGAGGGTAATGTATAGTAAAGTTTCATTATTTTTTTTTTTTTTTTTTTGGATATCATAAAAATACAACTATGTTATTACTGTTCACCTATATCTCGTAGAAGTAATACCTTTTCTTAGAAGTATGCTCTGCACACGAGGGGAAACTTTTCATTTAAGGCATTGCAGTACACGTGTTCTGTATATTACAAATATTGTATAAAGGTTTTTATGCAATTAGGATATTCAACGATTGTTTAATGAGAAGTCTCCCAAATATACAGAGAAAGTCCCCACATTAGATTCAGCATTCGGTGGCATTTAAGTTTAGGTGCATTTTCCGTAAATAATTTTATTAAAGGTAATAACCACACAGACTGACGACTTCGAGTGGTTTTATATGACCACGCTTGCACGTTTTATGAGCGGGTTAAATTATTAGTATTTGTATATTGGACCTGATTTAGTGGTGTGCGATTGCCTGCAGGCTTCATATGGCAGAAATATACTGCAATTCAATATACTATGCTTGCATCTAAGCCCCAAATATTGTTTCAATGGTACTTTAAATTGGCTTTTAAATTCACGAGGAAAATTTTTATTTTTGTGTTTCTTGGTTGTACTTGTTTATATTAACATTTATTGGTAGAGATCATATTCATATCGGTTTTTTACAAATCATGGGCTCGCACGCTGCTATCTAATTTTTATTATTGTTTCAGCAGCTACAATAGCACGGTATTGCCTATGTTCATTGTCGGTATTTCATATGTTCACCTCTGTTCCCACTGTCTATTAATTGTTAATATTAAATTAATTATTATTGATTAAATGATTAATTACAAATTAATTGGAGTTTATAAACGACAACATATTCGCCTGAGTTGATCGTTGGTTCTCTATCAGTTTGTCTTATTGTTTGTGTTTCCGGTCACTTCACTACACTTCACTTGTCTACTTACCGAAATGAAATGAAACCGTAGCCATAACGATCGGTCGCCTAGGTTATGTGTGTCCCCACGACGTCGCCCCCATGTTACAGCAGTTTGTCCGACAGTGGTGTGTAAATTTCTTTATTATTATATTCTATTAATTATATTACCTTCTATTTTTATTAGCACTTTATTATTATATATTATTCCCGACTCTTCAGTAACATTGCATCAGGGGCTGCTAAGAACTTTTGTGCAAGAATATTGTAGCATATATAATATACATATATAGAGAGCCCATCATGATTTTGTTTCCATATTATAAACAAATACGTTATATGATTTCTCGATAAAAAGGGGTGCAGTTTATTCTAAGTATAATGTTAAACTTGCCCAATGGTTTTTTGCAGTAGTTTTTACATTTACTTTGTATATTTACCTTGATTTACTGCCACCATGCAAGTATGTTATAGGCTCTTATATAGTTCAGCTCTTAAGCAGTTTGAGTCTAGGGTAGGTTTACATTTGTCACGTTTTTAGATCTGTGTAATATTTTAGCCTGTGTATCATTGCCTTGCATTGAAATCTAGAAACATATATTCTTTCTTTCTTAAAGTATATTTTTCACTGTGTACAGGTAGTTCCAATCAAAAGTGTCCTTTTGCATGTTAATTAACTCAGCATCAATATTGTGAAATACATCCTAGTTATATTCTTGCTACCACAACTACTGCTAATGTCTCTTTGCTTTGTAATATCAAAATCTTCAAAATTAAAGGGATGCTGTCAAATGTAAACCACACCTTAATTAATAATCTTGTACTAATACAATGCCGATCATATTAAAATAATATTTTAATGATTCGCATAGAGTTGAAGAAATTATTCTTGGATAAGGTTTCTAAATGTTTTCAAAAAGAGATACAAAAGTACAGAACATCTGATAGAGGAGCTCTATCTTATCTTTGTTAGATTAGATAACATTTTTTTATTTTCTTAGATTAATAGTTTGGATTTTTTATTCTAAATTGTTCAACAAATTGAAGAATAGAAACATAAAAATAAAAAAGGGTAACGTTCGTTAGGTAATCCAAACATAGGACTGGTCTCACCAAAACTAACAATTTTGCCACATTAATGGAGATGATTTATTCCTGTATAACTTACATAACTTGTGAGAATGAATATTATGTCAAGTGACTAGTTGTCATTTTTTGCTATAATCATACTCTTATAAATGTAAACAGTTTAATTATAAAGAAGGTAGATTTATCATTACAATAATAGTTCAGGCAAACAATAGCTTTATCCAGTAAAGCTGATGTGTACTATAGAAAAATATCACTATCATATTTAGCATACATTCTTTAATTATGATAAATATACCTTCTTAAATCATTAATATTATTCACGACATAATGTGCACACATACTTTATTAGGTGTACCTCTTTGAGAAGCATAAGAGATAATGAAGAAAAGGATTCAGCATTCAGAGGTATGTGCCAGATGATTACAGTAAATCCTGCAGGAGTTGTACAAGACTTCATCTTTTTCTGTGATGCTGTTGCATCTTGGATGACGCCTAGAGAAGATCTTAAGGACATGTTTCAGAAGGTATATCAAAATAAATCATCACAACTTAAATTATTTTCAATTGATTAATTGTGTTATTGTACAACATTGAGAAATCTGTTCTTCTGTAGATATTACATGGGTTCAAAAATCAAGTTGGTGTGGAAAATTGGAAACGATTTTCAGATCAATTCCCACCACAACTTAATGAACGACTCCATAATATGTATGGCGTTTGAGAAGCCCCGCCTAAATGCGGTAAGTTAATCCCGAAATTTGTACTTGTGTCAAATGAATTCTGAACAGTTTTATATACACATATACATAGACAGATAACATAGACAAAGGATGATCCTTACTTAAATACCAGTTTTGGAAGTATGTATTAAAGTGAAGTAATTGTGTCTCTTTCAGAAGGCCGCTTTAAGGGGAAGGCCAAAAGGGGTTGGGCGGGAAACAGAACAATGGGTGTTCAGGGTGGGTGGGTGAAACCACGGCCTCTTCTCATCAACATCGTTGTCGTTACCGTGTTATGGTCATCGTCAGGCTCTCGGGGGAATTAATATGCGTTATTAGAGCTGCAATCAGCAAGAGGTATAAATGAAAAATCAAAGTGAGAATGAAACGAAGAAAATTGAGAACGACAAAATAAATG